>NC_084637.1:6252772-6427772 GCF_033978795.1 Nerophis ophidion
TGTGTGACTTTTTATTCTCAGCAGCTGCCTCAGTTGGCGTGCAACGTTGCCATCGCCATGTCAACTAAAACAGCTTATGTCGCCTCCTGGAAGGCGAAGGCCTGCGGGGTGAAAGTTCACGCGGCCAAGGACATGTTACTCAGATGCACATATAGAAGAGAATATTACCTCACTCTCCTCCACGCCTGCTTTGCATGCAGACTGCATGTTGGCCAGTTGATTGTTTTGAGGAGACCGAGCCCTGAAGGTCAAAGTCACTCCGTCGGCGCTCGCCGCTGTGATTGCACTTGATCCAAGCTGTCGCCGCGCACGCACGTGGTCTCCCCCCCCCCCCCCCCCCCCCCCCCGTCTGAATGCGCGCATTTTCTTGCAAAGCACAATTTGTAAGTCCGTCTTAATCCCAGACGCCGCTTGCCTGGAATAATCGACGAAAACCGCGCCTCGGACACGATCCGAGGCGACACGAACGTCGCCTTTTTAAAGGGATTCAAGACGACAACCTTTTGATGATATTATACGGGGAACACTTTCGGTCTGTGCGGGATTATCTGGACAGTCCAACCTCAAAACTCCAAATGGATTATAATCAAACTTAAACTGGGTCATCATGTGGACATTAAATGACAACATATAAAAACAAAAAAAAAACGTTTGGGGGGTACTAGGATGACAGGGGATGCAAAACAATAACAATGCAATACTTTTTCATAGCATGATCACTACTGCCTAGTTTCTGTTTTTTTTTTTTTTTCTTATTTTACTGTTATTTTTATTCTCATTGTTGCTTTTTATTTTTATTCTTATGGTAATATATTTTTTTTAATTTTGTTTCCATTTATACCCCCATTATTTACTTTTTACTTTGTAAAGTCGATCTCAATTCTGTACACTGCTGCCGGAATTTTAATCCATCTATAAAGTTAAAAAAATATCAATAAATCAAACTAAATATATCCATATTGGTGTATAAATACTGACTTGATATCATCACCCATTATCATATGTTATACTTGTTTTGAAATTGTCATGCATCCATCAAATCTGCTGTTGAAACTTGACTATACAACCAACATATATAATCAACATATTTAATGAACATATAAACCAACATATATAACCAACATATATAACCAGCATATATAACCAACATTTACAGCCAACATACAAACGTTTGTATATAATCAACATACATAACCAACATATACAACCAACAAAAATAACAGACCTATACAACCAACATATGTAACCAATATATTTAATAAACATATAAACCAACATATATAACCAACATACATAACCAACATATACAACCAATATATACAACCAACATATACAACCAACAAAAATAACATACATATACAACCAACATATATAACCAACATAATTAATGAACATATAAACCAACATATACAACCAACATATACAACCAACATTTACAACAGACATTTACAACCAACATATATAACCAACATAATTAATGAACATATAAACCAACACATACAACCAACATATAAAACCAACATTTATAAACAACATATATAACCAACATATACAACCAACATATACAACCAACATATACAACCAACATTTACAACAGACATTTACAACCAACATATATAACCAACATAATTAATGAACATATACAACCAACATAATTAATGAACATATAAACCAACATATACAACCAACATTTACAACCAAAATATAAAACCAACATTTATAAACAACATATATAACCAACATATACAACCAACATATGCAACCAACATTTACAACAGACATTTACAACCAACATTTATAAACAACATACATAACCAACATAATTAATGAACATATATAACCAACATAATTAATGAACATATATAACCAACATATACAACCAACATTTACAACCAAAATATAAAACCAACATTTATAAACAACGTATATAACCAACATATACAACCAACATATGCAACCAACATTTACAACAGACATTTACAACCAACATTTATAAACAACATACATAACCAACATTTACAACCAACATATATAACCAACATAATTAATGAACATATATACCCAACATATACAACCAACATTTACAACCAAAATATAAAACCAACATTTATAAACAACATACATAACCAACATTTACAACCAACATATAAAAACAACATACATAACCAACATATACAACCAACATATATAACCAACATATATAACCAACATATATAACCAGCATATATAACCAACATTTACAGCCAACATACAAACGTTTGTATATAACCAACATACATAACCAACATATACAACCAACAAAAATAACAGACCTATACAACCAACATATGTAACCAATATATTTAATAAACATATAAACCAACATATATAAACAACATACATAACCAACATATACAACCAATATATACAACCAACATATACAACCAACAACAATAACATACATATACAACCAACATATATAACCAACATAATTAATGAACATATAAACCAACATATATAACCAACATATACAACCAACATATACAACCAAAATATAAAACCAACATTTATAAACAACATACATAACCAACATATATAACCAACATATACAACCAACATTTACAACAGACGTTTACAACCAACATATACAACCAACATATATAAACAACATACATAACCAACATATACAACCAACATATATAGCCAACATATATAATTAACATATTTAATGAACATATAAACCAACATAATATAGCTAACATATACAACCAACATTTATACTATAGCCACCACAGTATATAACCAACATATATAATTAACATATATAACCAACATATATAATTAACATATAAACCAACATATATAACCAACATATATAATAATTATATATGTTGGTTATATATGTTAATTACATATCCTGGTTATGTATGTTAAACATATATAATCAACAGACAGAATTAACATATATAACCAACATATATATTTAACATATAAACCAACATATAAAATCAACATATATAATGATTATATATGTTGTTTGTATACGTTAATTATATATGTTGGTTATATATGTTCAACATACATAACCAACATATACAACCAACATTTACAACCAACACATATAAACAACATATATAACCAACATATATATTTAACATATAAACCAACATATAAAATCAACATATATAATGATTATATATGTTGTTTGTATACGTTAATTATATATGTTAGTTATATATGTTCAACATATACAACCAACATATTCAACCAACATTTACAACCAACACATATAAACAACATACATAACCAACATATACAACCAACATATACAACCAACATTTACAACCAACAAAAATAACAGACATATACAACCAACATATATAACCAACATAATTAATTAACATATAAACCAACATATATAACCAACATATACAACCAACATTTACAACCAAAATATAAAACCAACATTTATAAACAACATACATAACCAACATATACAACCAACATATACGACCAACACATATAAACAACATACATAACCAACATATACAACCAACATTTACAACCAAAATATAAAACCAACATTTATAAACAACATACATAACCAACATATACAACCAACATTTATAAACAACATACATAACCAACATATACAACCAACATATACGACCAACACATATAAACAACATACATAACCAACATATACAACCAACATTTACAACCAAAATATAAAACCAACATATATAAACAACATACATAACCAACAAATACAACCAACATATACAACCAACATATATAAACAACATACATAACCAACATATACAACCAACATATACGACCAACACATATAAACAACATACATAACCAACATATACAACCAACATATATAACCAACATAATTAATTAACATACAAACCAACATATACAACCAACATTTACAACCAAAATATAAAACCAACATTTATTAACAACATACAAACCAACATTTACAACCAACATATATAAACCACATATATAACTAACATATTTAATGAACATATAAACCAACATAATATAACTAACATATACAACCAACATTTATAGTAAAGCCACCACAGTATATAACCAACATATATAACCAACATATATAATTAACATTTAAACCAACATATATAATTAACATATAAACCAACATATATAATTAACATATATAACCAACATACTGTATATAATCAACATACATCATTAACATATAGACCAAGATATAAGTATGACTGATTAGGAGCAGGACATGAATAAGCATTTTTGCTTTTTCTCCCGTATCCTCATGTTTGTTAAATTACAAACAGTGATGAAGAGCTGCTATAAAGTCTGTCTGTCGGAGTAAATAAATGCATTCATTCATTCATTCATTCATTCATTCATATATATACCATATCTTGTGTGTGCAGGATGGAGGAGACGGTGCGGTCGCTGCTGCAGAGTCAGGGAGTGGTGGAGCAGACGGCGGCTGACACAGCGGACATCATGAAGGCCTACAAAGTAAACAATTAAGAAGTGTCATTTATTTGTGGCGGACCAGCTCTTAACTGAACACACTTGTGCATCACATCGTCGTCGCCCATTCAAACTAAATTGAAATCATTTTAATTAGTACTTGGCCCATCCAAAACATCCATCCATCCGTCTTCTTCCGCTTATCCGAGGTCGGGTCGCGGGGGCAGCAGCCTAAGCAGGGAAGCCCAAGGCATTCCCGGGCCAGCCGGGAGACATAGTCTTCCCAACGTGTCCTTAGTCTTCCTCGTGGCCTCCTATCAGTTGGACGTGCCCGAAACCCCCCAAAGGTGGGTGGCATCCTGACCAGATGCCCGAACCCCCTCATCTGGCTCCTCTCCATGTGGAGGAGCAGTGGCTGTGATCCTGTCCTTTCAGTCATAACCCAAAGCTCATGACCATGGGTGAGGATGGGAACGTAGATCGACCGATAAATTGAGAGCTTTGCCTTCCGGCTCGGCTCCTTCTTCACCACAACGGATCGATACGGCGTCTGCATTACAGAAGCCGCTGTACCAATCCGCCTGTCAATATCACGATCCACTCTTTCCTCACTCGTGAACAAAAATCCCAGGTACTTGAACTCCTCGTGTTGGGACAAGGTCACCACCCCAACCCGGAGATGGCACTCCACCCGAGAACCATGGACTCGGACTTGGAGTCACCCAAAACAGCCTGATTTTTAACATGTAACAAAAAAGAAGCAAACTTTAGGATAAGAAATAAAAACAATACCATTTCAGTAGTTTTATGAGGTAATGTTACAAGAATGTAGAGTATTTACCTTAAAATGAGGACTACGGTGTCTCCTTCAAGCTGTTTCTCCATATTTTAATTAATAAATGTTTGCCGTTTTTTGCCCTTTTTTGTCTTAGACAAACTTTAATGATCCACAAGAGAAATTGTTATTTTTTTAAAAATTTCTTTAGATTTGAGTCCAAACTAGCATGATCAAAGTCACCAGAAATGACAACGAAGGCATCGGGGTGTTTGATCTGTTGCCTCGTCTGCAGAAGGCGGGATGAAGATTACAGAAGTAAACTCCCTTGGCAAATAATATGGTGGGATTCGCAACAGCCAGAAGTTCGATGCCCGGCATGCAAACGCACTCCTTTCCAGTAATATGTCCGGGATTACACCACCTCTCCTTCGTCCGAGATAGCAATCCCGCCGCCTTTCTTCTTATCGCTCATTTTGCATCAGTATGGTGCAGACTCCCTCTCATACGCTCGTACTGCTTCACCAAGTTGGCTACACACTCCCTCATGTTTTTGATGATTTCTTTCTTTAATTCAATGACTACCATGCTCTTCCTCTCAGCACTGTTTTTTTTTAAATAATGGAAAAACAATGATGATCTGTATGTGTGTATATATATATATATCCATCCATTTTTTTACAGCGTATTCCCTTTGGGGGCCCGGTGGGGCGCTGCTGCCTATCTCAGCTACAATCGGGCGGAAGGCGGGGTACACCCTGGACAAGTCGCCACCTAATTGCAGGGCCATATATATATATAGATATATATATATATACTTATATACAGAATATGGACCGACATCATATTGTTAGGAATGGGATGGCAGGGCAGGTGGTCAAACACTTTTGGCAATAAAGTGTAAATGAGGAATGAAATGCATACTGTGGTGACTTGTCCAGGGTGTACCCTGCCTTCCGCCCGATTGTAGCTGAGATAGGCGCCAGCGCCCCCCACGACCCCGAAAGGGAATAAGCGGTAGATAATGGATGGATGGATGGATGCATACTGTATTTCTTTGAATTGCCGCCGGGGCGTTTACCAAAGGCATGCGGTAAAAGTAAGCATGCGCTAATTATTTTAAAACCTCTTCTCACTCCGGCGCTTACCAAAGGCATGCGGTAAATTAAGGCCTGTGCTTATGAATTTGAGTGTGATGTAAGGATACCATCATGAAAAGCACATTTAATAAAAAAAACTGTATTATGGTCTTACCTTTACTTATACATGAAGTCCATGCGCAGCTCCTTCTGATCAAAAGCATCAATAACTTGTTTATAGAAGTCTTTCTTATCTTTCTTCAGCTTTAAAAGTCTCTGTCCCGATGGAGATCTTCCTTTATCACCTCCTGCTTCGATTAAAAGTCCAGTTTAGAAAACTGTTTTATTTTAGATATGTAATCCTCCATGTTAAAAGTGCAAGCGAGAGGAAAAAATAAACTCTTGCTGCTTGTTGTCACTTCTTCTGCAGCCGAGTAGTCGCAAGAAGGATCACTAGCGCCCTCTACCACCAGGAGGCGGGAGTCATTTAATGACTCATATTTGACACACGCAGCTATGGTATATTAATAAAACATAGCTGCTTACTGTTCTTTTTAGAATATTCAATAGCTTGGACCTTAAATCCTACTGAATAGCTCTTAATCTTCTTCCCTTTATGCGATTTCAAATGATTGAAATCAGCCTTCAGGTGAAATGTCACTCCTGACGTGACGAGTTTGACCCTGTGGAAATTCTAGGCATATGCTAAGTATTTTGCGAAATGTGTTTGATTTGGCGGAAATTTTAGACTTGCGCTAATAAAAAATAATATTTTGCGAAACGAGTTTGACCCGGCGTTAATCCTGAGCCGGCGGTAATGCTAAGCATTGGCTAATTATTTTGCGAAACGAGTTTGACCCGGCAGTAATTCTAGGCAGGCTCATACTATATATTCAAGGAAATACGGTAATCTCTTTTACCATCGTTAGAGCGGTAGGAAATGAGGGGAACGCCACACAAATGCCATTTTCATACTTTGCTATGAAATTCTGTCTAGGATGCGATAGTGTTCTCTCACTTTCTTTATCAAAGATCTGGCACTCGCAACTTTCTTTGGCCCCGGGGTGGTTTGTTTTGCAGTGGTACTCAGAGTGGATGATATTCCATGTTCCGTAACGCCGTTCTGGGGAATGACACCAAACTGAGTAGTTTTGTTACGAGCAATGTTTGGCAACAGAAGCGGCGAAAAGTCTTTGCGTGAACGTAATCATTGGAAAAAAGCGCGTGGCGCCGCTGTATAACTCATGAGATCTGAGGACGTGAGAATAGCTGCCCGAGTTTGGCGTATATTTTTCAGTTTACTGCTGGGGGGGGCGGGGCGAAAAACAATCATCGCTGACCTTGTTATGTTGCAGAAATGGCTGGCGGGACGGAGCAGGGAAGTAGTGGGAATTAGAACCATCGCACGTCTCCCAGGCGGAGGAGGGTCACCTTCCGGGTCACACTTGACGATTTGTTTTCACACCTGCCTGGATTTGTTTTCCCATCTTTTTTTTTTTTTTACAGACCCCTAAGAAAAAAAAAAAACAACACATAGCATCCAGCTGTGAGCTGTGTGTATTTGCGTGAACACCATTCTTTATCGCTTCCTGTCTTATAGCAGCTAAATTAATCCTTCTAAGCCCCAAATGCCCGGAAAATCATTTAATGCCTGCAGGGGATTAGAAGAAAAGGGCACCACGTTTGGTACTTGCATGATATTCTGAGTGAGCGAACGCTTTCATTTTTGTGCGACAAACAAAAAAACAAGAAATGAGTGATGAGTGCAAAATGGCCCCTTAGTTCCAGTGAAAGGAACTATTAATTACCAACACATTTTCGACAATTCCATGCTCCCAACCTTGTGGGAACAGTCTTCCAACATGACTGGTGCACCAGTGCATAAAGCAAGGTCCATAAAGACATGAATGACAGAGTGAACTTGACTGGCCTGCACAGAGTCCTGACCGGGACCCCTTAGAACACTCTGACAGACTCTCACTGTTGTCCGGGTTCCATGGACCACCAAGAACGGGCATGACTGCGGCAGTTTTATCACTTTGTTTGTTTTTCATTAAACATTTTGGACAATTCCATGCTCCCAACCTTGTGGGAAAAGTTTAGAGTGGGCCCCTTCCTCTTCCAACATGACTGTGCACCAGTGCACAAAGCAACGTCCGTAAAGACATGGATGACAGAGTGAACTTGACTGGCCTGCACAGAGTCCTGACCTGCACCCGATAGAACAATGTGACAGACTCTTACTCTTGTCCGGGTTCCATGGACCACCAAGGACGGGCAATTCCATGCTCCCAACCTTGTGGGAACAGTTTGGAGCGGGCCCCTTCCTCTTCCAACATGACTGTGCATCAGTGCACAAAGCAAGGTCCATACATTTGGTGGAGGAGGAAATATGGTGTGGGGTTGTTTTTTCAGGAGGTGGGCTTGGCTTCTTAGTTCCAGTGAAAGGAACGTTTAATTGCTCCAGGATACCGAAACATTTTTGGACAATTCCATGATCCCAACCTTGTGGGAACAGTTTGGAGCGGGCCCCTTCCTCTTCCAACATGACTGTGCCCCCCTGGCATAAAGCAAGGTCCATAAAGACATGAATGACAGAGTGAACTTGACTGGCCTACACAGAGTCCTGACCTGAACCCGATAGAACAATGTGACAGTTTCTCACTGTCGTCGGGGTTCCATGGACCACCCAGGATGGACATGACTGCGGCAGTTTTATCACTTTGTTTATTTTTCAATAAACCCTTTCTGACAATTCCATGCTCCCAACCTTGTGGGAACAGTTTGGAGCGGGCCCCTTCCTCTTCCAACATGACTGGTGCACCAGTTCACAAAGCAAGGTCCATAAAGCAAGGTCCATAAAGACATGAATGACAGAGTGAACTTGACTGGCCTGCACAGAGTCCTGACCTGAACCCGATAGAACAATGTGACAGACTCTCACTGTCGTCCGGGTTCCATGGCAGTTTTATCACTTTGTTTATTTTTCAATAAACCTTCTGTGCAGGTCGGGTGGCTTTTCAGCTCCTCGTCCCTCAAACCGCTCGCTCCCCCGGTTGCTTTTCAGCCGCCCTCGTCTTCGTCTCACTCTTGGTCGCTTCCGCTCTTCACGCATTCCTCGTGTCTCTCCAACTCGTTCTCGGCTGCCCCCCTTTTATTCATTTAGAGGAGATTACATAATTGTGCCCAGGTGCACGAAAAATCATTTAATGCTTGCAAGGGATTAGAAGAAAAGGGCACCACGTTTGGTACATGCATGATATTCTGAGTGAGCGAATGCTTTCGTTTTCGTGCAACGAACTGGCGACCAAAAATAAAATAACAAGAAATGAGTGATGAGTGCAAATTGGCCCCTTAGTTCCAGTGAAAATAACTTTGAATTGCTCCAGGTAGCAAAACATTTCGGACAATTCCATGCTCCCAACCTTGTGGGAACAGTTTGGAGCGGGCCCCTTCCTCTTCCAACATGACTGTGCACCAGTGCACAAAGCAACGTCCGTAAAGACATGGATGACAGAGTGAACTTGACTGGCCTGCACAGAGTCCTGACCTGCACCCGATAGAACACTGTGAAAGACTCTTACTCTTGTCCGGGTTCCATGGACCACCAAGGACGGGCAATTCCATGCTCCCAACCTTGTGGGAACAGTTTGGAGCGGGCCCCTTCCTCTTCCAACATGACTGTGTATCAGTGCACAAAGCAAGGTCCATACATTTGGTGGAGGAGGAAATATGGTGTGGGGTTGTTTTTTCAGGAGTTGGGCTTGGCATCATAGTTTCAGTGAAAGGAACGTTTAACTGCTCCAGGATACCAAAACATTTTGGACAATTCCATGCTCCCAACCTTGTGGGAACAGTTTGGAGCGGGCCCCTTCCTCTTCCAACATGACTGGTGCACCAGTGCATAAAGCAAGGTCCATAAAGACATGAATGACAGAGTGAACTTGACTGGCCTGCACAGAGTCCTGACCTGAACCCCATAGAACACTGTGACAAACTCTCACTGTCGTCCGGGTTCCATGGACCACCAAGGACGGACACGACTGCGGCAGTTTTATCACTTTGTTTATTTTTCAATAAACATGTTGGACAATTCCATGCTTCCGACCTTGTGGGAACAGTTTGGAGCGGGCCCCTTCCACTTCCAACATGACTGGTGCACCAGTGCACAAAGCAAGGTCCATAAAAACATGGATGACATAGTCAACTTGACTGGCCTGCACAGAGTCCTGACCTGAACCCCATAGAACACTGTGACAAACTCTCATTGTCGTCCGGGTTCCATGGACCACCAAGAACGGGCATGACTGCGGCAGTTTTATCACTTTGTTTGTTTTTCATTAAACATTTTGGACGATTCCATGCTCCCAACCTTGTGGGAAAAGTTTAGAGTGGGCCCCTTCCTCTTCCAACATGACTGTGCACCAGTGCACAAAGCAACGTCCGTAAAGACATGGATGACAGAGTGAACTTGACTGGCCTGCACAGAGTCCTGACCTGAACCCGATAGAACAATGTGACAGACTCTTACTCTTGTCCGGGTTCCATGGACCACCAAGAACGGGCATGACTGCGGCAGTTTTATCACTTTGTTTATTTTTCAATAAACATTTTGGACAATTCCATGCTCCCAACCTTGTGGGAACAGTTTGGAGCGGGCCCCTTCCTCTTTTAACATGAATGGTGCACCAGTGCACAAAGCAAGGTCCATAAAGATATGAATGACAGAGTGAACTTGACTGGCCTGCACAGAGTCCTGACCGGGACCCCTTAGAACACTCTGACAGACTCTCACTGTTGTCCGGGTTCCATGGACCACCAAGAACGGGCATGACTGCGGCAGTTTTATCACTTTGTTTGTTTTTCATTAAACATTTTGGACAATTCCATGCTCCCAACCTTGTGGGAGCAGTTTGGAGCGGGCCCCTTCCTCTTCCAACATGACTGTGCACCAGTGCACAAAGCAACGTCCGTAAAGACATGGATGACAGAGTGAACTTGACTGGCCTGCACAGAGTCCTGACCTGCCCCCGATAGAACACTGTGAAAGACTCTTACTCTTGTCCGGGTTCCATGGACCACCAAGAACGGGCAATTCTATGCTCCCAACCTTGTGGGAACAGTTTGGAGCGGGCCCCTTCCTCTTCCAACATGACTGTGTATCAGTGCACAAACCAAGGTTCATACATTTGGTGGAGGAGGAAATATGGTGTGGGGTTGTTTTTTCAGGAGTTGGGCTTGGCTTCTTAGTTCCAGTGAAAGGAACGTTTAATTGCTCCAGGATGCCGAAACATTTTTGGACAATTCCATGATCCCAACCTTGTGGGAACAGTTTGGAGCGGGCCCCTTCCTCTTCCAACATGACTGTGCACCCATGCATAAAGCAAGGGCCATAAAGACATGGATGACAGAGTGAACTTGACTGGCCTGCACAGAGTCCTGACCTGAACCCGATAGAACAATGTGACAGATTCTCACTGTCGTCGGGGTTCCATGGACCACCCAGGACGGGCATGACCACGGCAGTTTTATCACTTTGTTTATTTTTCAATAAACATGTTGGACAATTCCATGCTTCCGACCTTGTGGGAACAGTTTGGAGCGGGCCCCTTCCTCTTCCAACATGACTGTGCACCAGTGCACAAAGCAAGGGCCATACATTTGGTGGAGGAGGAAATATGGTGTGGGGTTGTTTTTTCAGGAGTTGGGCTCGGCTTCTTAGTTTCAGTGAAAGGAACGTTTAACTGCTCCAGGATACCCAAACATTTTGGACAATTCCATGCTCCCAACCTTGTGGGAACAGTTTGGATCGGGCCCCTTCCTCTTCCAACATGACTGGTGCACCAGTGCACAAAGCAAGGTCCATAAAGACATGGATAACAAAGTCTGGTGTGGATGAATTTGACTGGCCTGCACAGAGTCCTGACCTGAACCCGATAGAACAATGTGACAGACTCACTGTCGTCCGGGTTCCATGGCAGTTTTATCACTTTGTTTATCTGTCAATAAACCTTCTGTGCAGGTCGGGTGGCTTTTCAGCTCCTCGTCCCTCAAACCGCTCGCTCCCCCGGTTGCTTTTCAGCCGCCCTCGTCTTCGTCTCGCTCTTGGTCGCTTTCGCTCTTCACGCATTGCTCGCGTCTCTCCAACTCGTTCTCGGCTGCCCCCCTTTTATTCATTTAGAGGAGATTATATAATTGTGCCCAGGTGCACGAAAAATCATTTAATGCTTGCAAGGGATTAGAAGAAAAGGGCACCACGTTTGGTACATGCATGATATTCTGAGTGAGCGAATGCTGTCATTTTTGTGCGACGAACTGGCGACAAACTAAAAAACAAGAAATGAGTGATGAGTGCAAATTGGCCCCTTAGTTCCAGTGAAAGGAACTTTTAATTGCTCCAGGATACCGAAACATTTTTGGACAATTCCATGATCCCAACCTTGTGGGAACAGTTTGGAGCGGGCCCCTTCCTCTTTCAACATGACTGTGCACCCATGCATAAAGCAAGGTCCATAAAGACATGAATGACAGAGTAAACTTGACTGGTCTGCACAGAGTCCTGACCTGAACCCGATAGAACAATGTGACAGATTCTCACTGTCGTCGGGGTTCCATGGACCACCCAGGATGGACGTGATTATGGCAGTTTTATCACTTTGTTTATTTTTCAATAAACATGTTGGACAATTCCATGCTTCCAACCTTGTGGGAACAGTTTGGAGCGGGCCCATTCCTCTTTTAACATGACTGTGCACCCATGCATAAAGCAAGGTCCATAAAGACATGGATGACAGAGTGAACTTGACTGGCCTGCACAGAGTCCTGACCTGAACCCGATAGAACAATGTGACAGACTCTTACTCTTGTCCGGGTTCCATGGACCACCAAGAACGGCCATGACTGCGGCAGTTTTATCACATTGTTTGTTTTTCAATAAACATTTTGGACAATTCCATGCTCCCAACCTTGTGGGAACAGTTTAGAGCGGGCCCCTTCCTCTTCCAACATGACTGGTGCACCAGTGCACAAAGCAAGGTCCATAAAAACATGGATGACAGAGTGAACTTGACTGGCCTGCACAGAGTCCTGACCGGGACCCCGTAGAACACTCTGACAGACTCTCACTGTTGTCCGGGTTCCATGGACCACCAAGACCGGGCATGACTGCGGCGGTTTTATCACTTTGTTTGTTTTTCATTAAACATTTTGGACAATTCCATGCTCCCAACCTTGTGGGAAAAGTTTAGAGTGGGCCCCTTCCTCTTCCAACATGACTGTGCACCAGTGCACAAAGCAACGTCCGTAAAGACATGGATGACAGAGTGAACTTGACTGGCCTGCACAGAGTCCTGACCTGCACCCGATAGAACACTGTGAAAGACTCTTACTCTTGTCCGGGTTCCATGGACCACCAAAGACGGGCAATTCCATGCTCCCAACCTTGTGGGAACAGTTTGGAGCGGGCCCCTTCCTCTTCCAACATGACTGTGTATCAGTGCACAAAGCAAGGTCCATACATTTGGTGGAGGAGGAAATATGGTGTGGGGTTGTTTTTTCAGGAGTTGGGCTTGGCTTCTTAGTTCCAGTGAAAGGAACGTTTAATTGCTCCAGGATACCCAAACATTTTTGGACAATTCCATGATCCCAACCTTGTGGGAACAGTTTGGAGCGGGCCCCTTCCTCTTCCAACATGACTGGTGCACCAGTGCACAAAGCAAGGTCCATAAAGACATGGATAACAAAGTCTGGTGTGGATGAACTTGACTGGCCTGCACAGAGTCCTGACCTGAACCCTATAGAATACTATGACAGACTCTCACTGTCGTCCGGGTTCCATGGACCACCAAGGACGGGCATGTTTGCGGCAGTTTTATCACTTTGTTTGTTTTTCATTAAACATTTTGGACAATTCCGTGCTCCCAACCTTGTGGGAACACTTTGGAGCGGGCCCCTTCCACTTCCAACATGACTGGTGCACCAGTGCACAAAGCAAGGTCCATAAAGACATGGATAACAAAGTCTGGTGTGGATGAACTTGACTGGCCTGCACAGAGTCCTGACCTGAACCCGATAGAACAATGTGACAGACTCTCCATGTCGTCTGGGTTCCATGGCAGTTTTATCACTTTGTTTATCCGTCAATAAACCTTCTGTGCAGGTCGGGTGGCTTTTCAGCTCCTCGTCCCTCAAACCGCTCGCTCCCCCGGTTGCTTTTCAGCCGCCCTCGTCTTCGTCTCGCTCTTGGTCGCTTCCGCTCTTCACGCATTGCTCGCGTCTCTCCAACTCGTTCTCGGCTGCCCCCCTTTCATTCATTTAGAGGAGATTATATAATTGTGCCCAGGTGCACGAAAAATCATTTAATGCTTGCAAGGGATTAGAAGAAAAGGGCATCACGTTTGGTACATGCATGATATTCTGAGTGAGCGAATGCTTTCGTTTTCGTGCAACGAACTGGCGACCAAAAATAAAATAACAAGAAATGAGTGATGAGTGCAAATTGCCCCCTTAGTTCCAGTGAAAATAACTTTGAATTTCCCCAGGTAGCAAAACAATTCGGACAATTCCATGCTCCCAACCTTGTGGGAGCAGTTTAGAGCGGGTCCCTTCCTCTTCCAACATGACTGTGCACCCATGTATAAAACAAGGTCCATAAAGACATGAATGACGGAGTGAACTTGACTGGCTTGCACAGAGTCCTGACCTGAACCCGATAGAACACTGTGACAGACTCTCACTGTCGTCGGGGTTCCATGGACCACCAAGGACGGGCATGTTTGCGGCAGTTTTATCACTTTGTTTGTTTTTCATTAAACATTTTGGACAATTCCATGCTCCCAACCTTGTGGGAACAGATTGGAGCGGGCCCCTTCCTCTTCCAACATGACTGTGCACCAGTGCACAAAGCAAGGTCCATACATTTGGTGGAGGAGGAAATATGGTCTGGGGTTGTTTTTTCAGGAGTTGGGTTTGGGTTCTTAGTTCCAGTGAAAGTAACTTTTAATTGCTCCAGGATACCCAAACATTTTGGACTATTCCATGATCCCAACCTTGTGGGAACAGTTTGGAGCGGGCCCTTTCCTCTTCCAACATGACTGGTGCACCAGTGCACAAAGCAAGGTCCATAAAGACATGGATGACAGAGTCTGGTGTGGATGAACTTGACTGGCCTGCACAGAGTCCTGACCTGAACCCGATAGAACAATGTGACAGACTCTCACTGTCGTCTGGGTTCCATGGCAGTTTTATCACTTTGTTTATTTGTCATTAAACCTTCTGTGCAGGTCGGGTGGCTTTTAAGCTCCTCTTCCCTCAAACCGCTCGCTCCCCCAGTTGCTTTTCAGCCGCCCTCGTCTTCGTCTCGCTCTTGGTCGCTTCCGCTCTTCACGCATTGCTCGTGTCCCTCCAACTCGTTCTCGGCTGCCCCCCTTTTATTCATTTAGAGGAGATTATATAATTGTGCCCAGGTGCACGAAATCATTTAATGCTTGCAAGGGATTAGAAAAAAAGGGCACCACGTTTGGTACATGCATGATATTCTGAGTGAGCGAATGCTTTCGTTTTCGTGCAACGAACTGGCGACCAAAAATAAAATAACAAGAAATGAGTGATGAGTGCAAATTGGCCCCTTAGTTCCAGTGAAAATAACTTTGAATTGCTCAAGGTAGCAAAACATTTCGGACAATTCCATGCTCCCAACCTTGTGGGAACAGTTTAGAGCGGGTCCCTTCCTCTTCCAACATGACTGTGCAACCATGGATAAAGCAAGGTCCATAAAGATATGGATGACAGAGTGAACTTGACTGGCCTGCACAGAGTCCTGACCTGAACCCGATAGAACACTATGACAGACTCTCACTGTCGTCCGGGTTCCATGGACCACCAAGGACGGGCGTGACTGCGGCAGTTTTATCACTTTGTTTGTTTTTCATTAAACATTTTGGACAATTTCGTGCTCCCAACCTTGTGGGAACAGTTTGGAGCGGGCCCCTTCCTCTTTTAACATGACTGTGCATCAGTGCACAAAGCAAGGTCCATACATTTGGTGGAGGAGGAAATATGGTGTGGGGTTGATTTTTCAGGAGTTGGGCTCGGCTTCTTAGTTTCAGTGAAAGGAACGTGTAACTTCTCCAGGATACCCAAACATTTTGGACAATTCCATGATCTCAACCTTGTGGGAACAGTTTGGAGCGGGCCCCTTCCTCTTCCAACATGACTGGTGCACCAGTGCACAAAGCAAGGTCCATAAAGACATGGATAACAAAGTCTGGTGTGGATGAACTTGACTGGCCTGCACAGAGTCCTGACCTGAACCTGATAGAACACTATGACAGACTCTCACTGTCGTCCGGGTTCCATGGACCACCAAGGACGGGCATGTTTGCGGCAGTTTTATCACTTTGTTTGTTTTTCATTAAACATTTTGGACAATTCCGTGCTCCCAACCTTGTGGGAACAGTTTGGAGCGGGCCCCTTCCACTTCCAACATGACTGGTGCACCAGTGCATAAAGCAAGGGCCATAAAGACATGGATGACAGAGTGAACTTGACTGGCCTGCACAGAGTCCTGACCGGGACCCCATAGAACACTGTGACGGACTCTCACTGTCGTCCGGGTTCCATGGACCACCAAGGACGGGCATGTTTGCGGCAGTTTTATCACTTTGTTTGTTTTTCATTAAACATTTTGGACAATTCCGTGCTCCCAACCTTGTGGGAACAGTTTGGAGCGGGCCCCTTCCACTTCCAACATGACTGGTGCACCAGTGCATAAAGCAAGGGTCATAAAGACATGGATGACAGAGTGAACTTGACTGGCCTGCACAGAGTCCTGACCGGGACCCCATAGAACACTGTGACGGACTCTCACTGTCGTCGGGGTTCCATGGACCACCAAGGACGGACAGAACTGCGGCAGTTTTATCACTTTGTTTATTTGTTTATTTATTCTATTAAAAGGGCATCACGTTTGGTACATGCATGATATTCTGAGTGAGCGAATACTTTCATTTTTGTGCAACACACTGGCGACAAAAAAACAAAAAAACAAGAAATGAGTGATGAGTGCAAATAAAACGAGGGCAGGAAAGAAAAAAAAGAGGTTGCATGTGGCTAAATGTCACTGCTAATGCGCTCCATTGAGGATTAGCAGCACGTTTGATGGATAGTCTGGTAGTTGGCCTGAGGTGCAAAATCTTTATTATATATATATAAAAAAAATATATATCCCGTGAGGTATATGTGAAATGCTTCTGAGACCTGAACATACACAACAAAATGATTAATAAAAGGCTGCAGATGCTTTACTTCGCGTGCAAGCAGAAAGATGAAATATGAGAAGTTGATATGAAAGTTGGCTTTAAACGTCTTAACTTCCGCGCCGCAGCTCCTGTGGACTTTGTGGAAAAAGAGCAAACACGGAGGCTTGGTGGGCCATTCCCCAGCCGCTCGGTCTTACGCAAGCACTTTCTGTGCCTTCAGCAGACAAACTCAATAACTGGAAAGGGCAGCGCGAGGGACAAGGTTCCCGCCCCTCTCTCTGCGGACGCCATTACGGGGGCCTTTTAACGCCGCCTGATGAGCAGCCTTCTCCGAGCAAACTGCCAACGAGCACACTGGAGCCCAGCACAATAAAGCAAGGCCGCGCCAACACCACTTTTTTACACCGACTCGTAAAAGATGGAAAACCCAATAAGTGTAAAGGAAATTCGATCTATAATTTGTCATGTCTTGTGATCATGTTTTGTTTAGATATGTTCTGTTTTGTTTAACTCCATTGTTTCCTGTTTTTGCACTGTTTTGTTTCCATGACTACCCATTAGTTTTCACCTGTCCTCATGTCACGCACCTGTCTCACGTTTTGCACTCGCACACCTGTCACTAATCATGTCTATTATTTAAAGCCAAAGTTGCCAGGAAGTCAGCCTGGCGACCCTACCTCCACTCTGCTTCATGCCATGTTTACGGTTTCGTGCTCAGTTTTGTTTCAATAGTCAAGTTTGTTCTCCGCCATTGTGCGCGCCTTTTGTTTGCTTGTAGTTATAGTGTTAAAATAAAAGATATCAGTACCTTCACGCCTTGCCCGCTCCAACTTTCCTTTGCCTTTGTGCAAGTTTTGTTTCATTAGTCAAATGTGTTCTCCGCCATTGTGCGCGCCTTTTGTTTGCTTCTAGTTATAGTGTTAAAATAAAAGATGTCAGTACCTTCACGCCTTGCCCGCTCCAACTTTCCTTTGCCTTTGTGCAAGTTTTGTTTCAATACTCAAGTTTGTTCTCCGCCATTGTGCGCCCCTTTTGTTTGCTTCTAGTTATAGTGTCTATCTGTGTTGGCCCTGCGATGAGGTGGCGACTTTTCCAGGGTGCACCCCGCCTTCCGCCCGATTGTAGCTGAGATAGGCGCCAGCGCCCCCCGCAACCCCAAAAGGGAATAAGCAGTTGAAAATGGATGGATTGGATAGTTATAGTGTTAAAATAAGATGTCATTACCTTCACGCTCCAACTTTCCTTTGCCTTTGTGCAAGTTTTGTTTCATTAGTCAAGTGTGTTCTCCGCCATTGTGCGCGCCTTTTGTTTGCTTCTAGTTATAGTGTTAAAAAAAAAGATGTCATTAACTTCACGCCTTGCCCGCTCTAACTTTCCTTTGCCTTTGTGCAAGTTTTGTTTCAATAGTCAAGTTTGTTCCCCGCCATTGTGCGCGCCTTTTGTTTGCTTGTAGTTATAGTGTTAAAATAAAAGATGTCAGTACCTTCCCGCCTTGCCCGCTCCAACTTTCCTTTGCCTTTGTGCAAGTTTTTTATCATCAGTCAAGTTTGTTCTCCGCCATTGTGCGCGCCTTTTGTTTGCTTTACCATGAATTGATTAACGTGGACCCCGACTTAAACAAGTTGAAAAACTTATTCGGGTGTTACCATTTAGTGGTCAATTGTACGGAATATGTACTGTACTGTGCAATCTACTAATAAAAGTATCAATCAATCAATCAATGCTTCTAGTTATAGTGTTAGAATAAAAGATGTCAGTACCTTCACGCCTTGCCCGCTCCAACTTTCCTTTGCCTTTGTGCAAGTTTTGTTTCATTAGTCAAGTGTGTTCTCCGCCATTGTGCGCGCCTTTTGTTTGCTTCTAGTTATAGCATTAAAATAAAATATGTCAGTACCTTCACGCCTTGCCCGCTCCAACTTTCCTTTGCCTTTGTGCAAGTTTTGTTCCATTAGTCAAGTGTGTTCTCCGCCATTGTGCGCGCCTTTTGTTTGCTTCTAGTTATAGCATTAAAATAAAAGATGTCAGTACCTTCACGCCTTGCCCGCTCCAACTTTCCTTTGCCTTTGTGCAAGTTTTGTTTCAATAGTCAAGTTTGTTCTCTGCCATTGTGCGCGCCTTTGGTTTGCTTCTAGTTATAGTGTTAAAATAAAGATCTCATTACCTTCACGCCTTGCCCGCTACAACTTTCCTTTGCCTTTGTGCAAGTTTTGTTTCAATATTCAAGTTTGTTCTCCGCCATTGTGCGCGCCTTTTGTTTGCTTCTAGTCATAGTGTTGAAATAAAAGATGTCAGTACCATCACGCCTTGCCCGCTCCAACTTTCCTTTGCCTTTGTGCAAGTTTTGTTTCAATAGTCAAGTTTGTTCTCTGCCATTGTGCGTGCCTTTTATTTGCTTCTAGTTATAGCGTTAAAATAAAAGATGTCAGTACCTTCAGGCCTTGCCCGCTCCAACTTTACTTTGCCTTTGTGCAAGTTTTGTTTCATTAGTCAAGTGTGTTCTCCACCATTGTGCGCGCCTTTTGTTTGCTTCTAGTTATAGTGTTAAAATAAAAGATGTCAGAACCTTCCCGCCTTGCCCGCTCCAACTTTCCTTTGCCTTTGTGCAAGATTTTTTTCATCAGTCAAGTTTGTTCTCCGTCATCGTGCGCGCCTTTTGCTTGCTTTACTATGAATTGGTTAACGTGGACCCCGACTTAAACAAGTTGAAAAACTTATTCGGGTGTTACCATTTAGTGGTCAATTGTACGGAATATGTACTGTACTGTGCAATCTACTAATAAAAGTATCAATCAATCAATCAATGCTTCTAGTTATAGCGTTAAAATAAAAGATTTCAGTACCTTCACGCCTTTCCCCCTCCAACTTTCCTTTGCCTTTATGCAAGTTTTGTTTCATTAGTCAAATGTGTTCTCCGCCATTGTGCGCACCTTTTGTTTCCTTCTAGTTATAGTGTTAAAATAAAATATGTCATTACCTTCACGCCTTGCCCGCTCCAACTTTCCTTTGCCTTTGTGCAAGTTTTGTTCCATTAGTCAAGTGTGTTCTCCGCCATTGTGCACGCCTTTTGTTTGCTTCTAGTTATAGCGTTAAAATAAAAGATGTCATTACCTTCACGCCTTGCCCACTTCAACTTTCCTTTACCTTTGTGCAAGTTTTGTTTCATCAGTCAAGTGTGTTCTCCGCCATTGTGCGCGCCTTTTGTTTACTTCTAGTTATAGTGTTAAAATAAAAGATGTCAGTACCTTCACGCCTTGCCCGCTCCAACTTTCCTTTGCCTTTGTGCAAGTTTTGTTTCAATAGTCAATATTGTTCTCCGCCATTGTGCGCGCCTTTTGTTTGCTTCTAGTTATAGTGTTAAAATAAAAGATGTCAGTACCTTCACGCCTTGCCCGCTCCAACTTTCCTTTGCCTTTGTGGAAGTTTTGTTTCAATAGTCAAGTCTGTTCTCCGCCATTGTGCGCGCCTTTTGTTTGCTTCTAGTTATATTGTTAAAATAAAAGATGTCATTACCTTCACGCCTTGCCCGCTCCAACTTTCCTTTGCCTTTGTGCAAGTTTTGTTTCAATAGTCAAGTTTGTTCTCCGCCATTGTGCGCGCCTTTTGTTTGCTTCTAGTTATAGTGTTGAAATAAAAGATGTCAGTACCTTCACGCCTTGCCCGCTCCAACTTTCCTTTGCCTTTGTGCAAGTTTTGTTTCATTAGTCAAGTGTGTTCTCCGCCATTGTGCGCGCCTTTTGTTTGCTTCTAGTTATAGCGTTAAAATAAAATATGTCATTACCTTCACGCCTTGCCCGCTCCAACTTTCCTTTGTCTTTGTGCAAGTTTTGTTTCAATAGTCAAGTTTGTTCTCCGCCATTGTGCGCGCCTTTTGTTTGCTTCTAGTTATAGTGTTAAAATAAAAGATGTCAGTACCTTCACGCCTTGCCCGCTCCAACTTTCCTTTGCCTTTGTGCAAGCTTTGTTTCATTAGTCAAGTGTGTTCTCCGCCATTGTGCGCGCCTTTTGTTTGCTTCTAGTTAAAGCGTTAAAATAAAAGATGTCAGTACCTTCACGCCTTGCCCGCTCCAACTTTCCTTTGCCTTTGTGCAAGTTTTGTTTAAATAGTCACGTTTGTTCTCCGCCATTGTGCGCGCCTTTTGTTTGCTTCTAGTTATAGTGTTAAAATAAAGATCTCATTACCTTCACGCCTTGCCCGCTCCAACTTCCCTTTGCCTTTGTGCAAGTTTTGTTTAAATAGTCAAGTTTGTTCTCCGCCATTTTGCGCGCCTTTGGTTTGCTTCTAGTTATAATGTTAAAATAAAAGATGTCATTACCTTCACGCCTTGCCCGCTCCAACTTTCCTTTGCCTTTGTGCAAGTTTTGTTTAAATAGTCAAGTTTGTTCTCCGCCATTGTGCGCGCCTTTTGTTTGCTTCTAGTCATAGTGTTGAAATAAAAGATGTCAGTACCTTCACGCCTTGCCCGCTCCAACTTTCCTTTGCCTTTGTGCAAGTTTTGTTTCAATAGTCAAGTTTGTTCTCCGCCATTGTGCGCGCCTTTTGTTTGCTTTTTTTCTTAAATCATGTTTTCTCACTCCATGCCTGTCTCCATCTTGGCATCTTCGGGTTCGTCACCAACTAACTAACGACAGTTTGACTAGTTGTTGCTTTCTCGAGTGCCGATAGCCTCAATTCCATCCAGAACATTCTATTATTAGTTTTAATAGCGATTTCAAAACGCGAGTCGGTGTCATTCCAAAAAAACTAATTACACGAGCAAACATGTTTGGTTCTCCCGAGCAGTTTTTCCTGGGTGGAGTCTTCTGGATTTACACTTTGCAGACGTCCTATCTCCTGGTGTGTTGTCCCGTGCCAACCTCAGCCTTCCCAATTAGCAGAGTCGTTAATGAGATGCCAGGAAGACTTGGGTCTCCATCAAAGAGGGCTGGCAGACAAACGCGGGAGGGCCGACCATCAAGGTCGCGGCTGTAATTCGGAAAACAAGAGATACATGATTAGGGATTATGGGATGTTTAGTTGACGCTGCCTCCCCATCTGCCCATTTCACCCCCTCCCCCCCTCCCCCCGCTTTCATCTTGTCTTTCACTTTCTCTTTCTTCTGCGATTTCTGTATTTTTTTTGTATTTTTTCCCATGCACACCCCATCTGCCGTGGCGTCTCCCTGCCAAACCTCCCCCTGGTCTCCCAGCGCCTCTAACCTGCTCTATTTTTTTTTTTTTGTATCGTTCCCCCGCCTCAGGAGAAACTCTCCGAGGAAATGCACAGGCTGCACGACTGCCCAGAAAAGACCGGCCCCCTGCCGGCGACTCAGACTGGGCAGGGGTCCGCGATGCCGCCGCACGCCGACGTCAGCCAAGCGGACGCGGATGATGACAGAACCAAGCTCTTGTTGGAGCGCCTGAAGAACCTGGAGGTATACTTCTCTACCTACATACCCATTTACTCACACATTATACCCCCAGGTAGGGTTGGACGGTACACTGTGGTACTAATGAATCATATTCGGTACTATACCGCCTTCTAAAAAGTACCGGCCCCACACCCATTGGCAATGTCACAATTGTTCAACTCGGCTAGCGGTTAATGACTATCTGCAGTGTTGTAAGCTAATATAAACACTTACAAAGTCATTTTGATAGTAGGCTAATAGAACTAATATACAAACCTCGTTTCCATATGAGTTGGGAAATTGTGTTCGATGAAAATCCAGGCTCGGGATCTTTCTGTGTGGAGTTTGCATGTTCTCCCCGTGAATGCGTGGGTTCCCTCCGGGTACTCCGGCTTCCTCCCACTTCCAAAGACATGCACCTGGGGATAGGTTGATTGGCAACACTAAATTGGCCCTAGTGTGTGAATGTGAGTGTGAATGTTGTCTGTCTATCTGTGTTGGCCCTGCGATGAGGTGGCGACTTGTCCAGGGTGTACCCCGCCTTCCGCCCGATTGTAGCTGAGATAGGCGCCAGCGCCCCCCGCGACCCCGAAAGGGAATAAGCGGTAGAAAATGGATGGATGGATGGTAAATATGAACGGAATACAATGATTTGCGAAGCATTTTCAACCCATATTCAGTTGAATATGCTACAAAGATAACATATTTGAATAATCATCAACTTTAGAATTTGATGCCAGCAACACATGACAAAGAAGTTGGGAAAGGTGGCAATAAATACTGAAAAAGTTGAGGAATGCTCATCAAACACTTATTTGAGACATCCCACAGGTGTGCTGGCTAATTGGGAACAGGTGGGTGCCAGGATTGGGTATAAGAACAGCTTCCCAAAAAAATGCTCAGTCTTTCACAAGAAAGGATGGGGCGAGGTACACCCCTTTGTCCACAACTGCGTGAGCTAACAGTCAAACAGTTTAAGAACAACGTTTCTCAAAGTGCAATTGCAAGAAATTTAGGGATTTCAACATCTACAGTCCATAATATTATCAAAAGGTTCGGAGAATCTGGAGAAATCACTCCACGTAAGCGGCATGGCCGGAAACCAACTTTGAATGACCGTGACCTTCGATCCCTCAGACGGCACTGTGTCAAAAACCGACATCAATCTCTAAAGGATATCACCACATGGGCTCAGGAACGCTTCCGGAAACCACTTTCACTAAATACAGTTTGTCGCAACATCTGTAAGTGCAAGTTAAAGCTCTACTATGCAAAGCGAAAGCTATTTATCAACAACATCCAGAAAACACCGCCGGCTTCTCTGGGCCCGAGATCATCTAAGATGGACTGATGCAAAGTGGAAAAGTGTTCTGTGGTCTAAGGAGTCCACATTACAAATTGTTTTTGGAAATATTCGACATCGTGTCATCCGGAACAAAGGGGAAGCGAACCATCCAGACTGTTATCGACGCAAAGTTGAAAAGCCAGCATCTGTGATGGTATGGGGGTGCATTAGTGCCCAAGGCATGGGTAACTTACACATCTGTGAAGGCACCATTAATGCTGAAAGGTACATACAGGTTTTGGAACAACATATGCTGCCATCTAAGCGCGGTCTTTTTCATGGACGCCCCTGCTTATTTCAGTAAGACAATGCCAAGCCACATTCAGCACGTGTTACAACAGCGTGGCTTCGTGAAAAAAGAGTGCGGCCGCCTGCAGTCCAGACCTGTCTCCCATGGAAAATATGTGGCGCTTTATGAAGCGTAAAATACGACAGCGGAGACCCCGGACTGTTGAACGACTGAAGCTCTACATAAAACAAAAATGGGAAATAATTCCACTTTCAAAGCTTCAACAATTCGTTTCCTCAGTTCCCAAATGTTTATTGAGTGTTGTTAAAAGAAAAGGTGGTGAACATGCCCTTTCCCAACTACTTTGGCACGTGTTGCAGCCGTGAAATTCTAAGTTAATTTTTATTTGAAAAAAGTTTGAGTGTGAACATCAAATATGTTTTCTTTGTGGTGCATTCAACTGAATATGGGTTTGAAAGGATTTGCAAATCATTGTATTCCGTTTATATTTACATCGAACACAATTTCCCAACTTAAATGGAAACGGGGTTCGTACCTGAGCCACGCCGCGGTCTAGCAACTTGTTTGTGAGCGTCTTCTACAAGAGGTGCTTAAAGTGCTTCTTGAGAGAATCACTTGTTTCTTGTTACATTTGTGCTCATCTCCTAAGCTTTAGGGATTTAATTATCCTCTTCTCTCGGAATCTTCGGGGCTATAATTACGCTCTGCAGCGTTCCCGATGAGGGATGGCGAGCTCCTCCTAAAGGGCAGAAGGTGAGCGGCGCCAGGCCGGCTGACAGCTCCTAACACGCTGCCGGCCTCTGACAAATTGAAAACCCCCAGAGATCAATAGTGCTCTGACTGGTCCCTCGTCAATTGGAGGAGATATTCTTATTAGATCCCAACCCCAAAGTTCAACATCATGACTCGCGTTTCCTTGACCTTTTCCTCTGTAGTACCTCGGAGAGTTTTATCGGCCGCGCTGCTTCTCTGTTGACCTTTCATTGCCGTGTTCACCTCTTTCAACGTGTTGCATCACATGTGCGGTCGTGGTCAAGAGTCGACGTACACTTGTAAAGAATCAATCAATCAATCAATCAATGTTTATTTATGTAGACCCAAATCACAAATGTCTCAAAGGACTGCACAAATCATTACGACTACAACATCCTCGGAAGAACCCACAAAAGGGCAAGGAAAACTCACACCCGGTGGGCAGGGAGAATTCATATCCAGTGGGACGCCAGTGACAATGCTGACTATGAGAAACCTTGGAGAGGACCTCAGATGTGGGCAACCCCCCTTCCCCCTCTAGGGGACCGAAAGCAATGGATGTCGAGCGGGTCTAACATGATACTGTGAAAGTTCAATCCATAGTGGCTCCAACACAGCCGCGAGAGTTCAGTTCAAGCGGATTCAAGACAGCAGCGAGAGTCCCGTCCACAGGAAACCATCTCAAGAGGAGGCGGATCAGCAGCGTAGAGATGTCCCCAACCGATACACAGGCGAGCGATCCATCCTGGGTCCCGACGAGCGGTCCATCCTGGGTCTCGACTCTGGACAGCCAGTACTTCATCCATGGTCATCGGACCGGACCCCCTCCACAAGGGAGGGGGGACATAGGAGAAAAAAGAAAAGAAGCGGCAGATCAACTGGTCAAAAAAGGAGGTCTATTTAAAGGCTAGAGTATACAGATGAGTTTTAAGGTGAGACTTAAATGCTTCTTAGGGACGGCGTGGCGCAGTGGGACCGTGGCCGTGCGCAACCCGAGGGTCCCTGGTTCAAATCCCACCTAGTACCAACCTCGTCAAGTCCGTTGTGTCCTGAGCAAGAAGCTTCACCCTTGCTCCTGATGGGTGCTGGTTGGCGCCTTGCATGGCAGCTCCCTCCATCAGTGTGTGAATGTGTGTGTGAATGGGTAAATGTGGAAGTAGTGTCAAAGCGCTTTGAGTACCTTGAAGGTAGAAAAGCGCTATACAAGTACAACCCATTTATTTATTTATTTATTCTACTGAGGTAGCATCTCGAACTGTTACCGGGAGGGCATTCCAGAGTACTGGAGCCCGAACGGAAAACGCTCTATAGCCCGCAGACTTTTTTTGGGCTCTAGGAATCACTAATAAGCCGGAGTCTTTTGAACGCAGATTTCTTGCCGGGACATATGGTACAATACAATCGGCAAGATAGGATGGAGCTAGACCGTGTAGTATTTTATACGTAAGTAGTAAAACCTTAAAGTCACATCTTAAGTGCACAGGAAGCCAGTGCAGGTGAGCCATTACAGGCGTAATGTGATCAAACTTTCTTGTTCTTGTCAAAAGTCTAGCAGCCGCATTTTGTACCAACTGTAATCTTTTAATGCTAGACATGGGGAGACCCGAAAATAATACGTTACAGTAATCGAGACGAGGCGTAACAAACGCATGGATGATGATCTCAGCGTCATTAGTGGACAAAATGGAGCGAATTTTAGCGATATTACGGAGATGAAAGAAGGCCGTTTTAGTAACGCTTTTAATGTGTGACTCAAAGGAGAGAACATCGTCTCATGGCTGTCTTGAGTTTCCAGTCATTTCTTCAACTCTTATTTTGTTGGTGATAGTATTCGGAGCACATTGTTGGTCACAAAAAACATTCATGAAGTTTGGTTCTTTTATGAATTTATTATGAGTCTACTGAAAATGTGAGAAAACCTGCTGGGTGAAAAGTATACAAACAGCAATGTTAGTATTTGCTTACATGCAGAGGTGGGTAGAGAAGCGAGAAATTATACTCAAGTAAGAGTACTGTTACTTTAGAGAAGCGGTAGGGAACCTATGGCTCTAGAGCCAGATGTGGCTCTTTCGATGACTGCATCTGGCTCTCAGATAAATCTTAGCTAACATTGCTTAACACGATAAGTAATGGATATTTCCGCTGGTAATCACAGTGTTAAAAATAACGTTCGAAATATAAAACATTCTTATGCATTTTCATCCATCCATCCGGTTTCTACCGCACCTGTTCAAGAAGTCGCATTAATGGTAAAAAGTGTTTTATTTATCGTTGGTTAGCCTCAGAATAACAATGTTATTAAAAAGAGTAAGCGACTTATTATACTCTAAAAATGTTGGTATTTCTTAAAAATGCACAGAGTTGTATTCAGTGTTAAAAATATATATATATATATATATATATATGGCGCTTACGGAAATACTTTTAAAAATATTTGGCTTGTATGGCTCTCTCAGCCAAAAAAGGTTCCCGGCCCCTCCTTTAGAGATTTATTACTCAAGTAAAAGTAAGGATTAGTCACCCAAATAATTACTTCAGTAAAAGTAAAAAAGTATGTTGTGAGAAAACTACTCAAGTACTGAGTAACTGATGAGTAACCTGTTTGTTTAATGATTAACGGACGGCGTGGCGCAGTGGGAGAGTGGCCGTGCGCAACCCGAGGGTCCCTGGTTCAAATCCCACCTAGTACCAACCTCGTCACGTCCGTTGTGTCCTGAGCAAGACACTTCACCCTTGCTCCTGATGGGTGCTGGTTGGCGCCTTGCATGGCAGCTCCCTCCATCAGTGTGTGAATGTGTGTGTGAATGGGTGAATGTGGAAGTAGTGTCAAAGCGCTTTGAGTACCTTGAAGGTAGAAAAGCGCTATACAAGTACAACCCATTTATCATTTATTTATTTATTACGTGAAGTGAAGTGAATTCTATTTATATAGCGCTTTTCTCTAGAGACTCAAAGCGCTTTACATAGTGAAACCCAATATCTAAGTTACATTCAAACCAGTGTGGGTGGCACCGGGAGCAGGTGGGTAAAGTGTCTTGCCCAGGGACACGACGGCAGTGACTAGGATGGCGGAAGCGGGAATCGAACCTGCAACCCTCAAGTTGCTGGCACGGACGCTCTACCAACCGAGCCATGCCGCCTGTTATGGCAACAAATAATGCACAAAAACATAAAAAATAGCAAGGTGCAAATTCAGAGCCAGGAATATCTCTTAAGCAACTAAACCAATAATATATATTAAATAATAATATATTAAAATAAAAACAATTATGGCACATTGAGCCACAATTACTTAACAGCACCATAGGCTCAGTGGGCTTAACCAGTGAAATTCGGGGGTCTCCTGGGAAAATCACCGCCAATTAGAATTAGCGGTGAATGCACCGCCGCTGTATAATACCGGCGGGCCAGCTCTAATGTCAATTTAATATTGTCTCAAGGGCCAAAATAAATTACTTGGCGGGCCAAATTTGGCCCGCGGGCCAGAGTTTGATACCCATGGTCTAAACCAGGGGTGCCCATTACGTCGATCGCGAGCTACCAGTCGACCGCGGGGGGTGTGTCAGTCGATCTCCAGCCAGGCTTTTAAAAAAAACAGACCTAAAAATTAGTGATCATCAATCTTCACCAAGACGTCACTTAAATGACATTCACGGTACCGGAGGGTCTTGTGAGATGACGCTGGCTGCTGCAAGATCATTATTATGAAAATATGACCGAGAGGAAGGCGAGAAACACTTTTTATTTCAACAGACTCTCGCGCCGTACCTTCCGTCAAAACTCTAAAGGCCGACTGCACATTTCCTATCTTCACAATAAAAGCCCTGCTTCATGCTGCCTGCGCTAACTAAATACAGAGTCTCGGAAAACTGGCGTGCACAAGCGATCCCTCAGAAAGCTGGCGTGCACATCACTTGTGCACGCCAGCTTTCTGAGACTCTTATTTTGTTAGCGCAGGCAGCATGAAGCAGGGCTATTATTGTGAAGATAGGAAATGTGCAGTCGGCCTTTAGATTTTTGACGGAAGGGATGGCGCGAAAGTCTGTTGAAATAAAAAGTGTTTCTCGCCTTCCTCTCGGTCATTTTTTCATAATAATGAACTGGCAGCAGCCAGCGTCATCTCACAAGACCCTCGGGTGCCGTGAATGTCAGTCAAGCAAGCTACGGAATTTGCCGCCAACGTTTTTCTTGTAAAGTGTATGGAATCTGGATGAATTAGATGCCAAAAACCAACCACTTTCATGTGGTATTGTACAGAAAGGACAACTTTTTTTCTTCTCCATTTGAAAATGTGGGCGTTATCATCATTACTGTCTGATTCCAATCAATGCAAGTCATCAGAATCAGGTAATACACCAACTTATATTCTTGTCTTTGTGAAAGAAAGACATCTATATGTGTTACACATGCTTGTATTATCATTAAACACATTTAGCTTGTTTACAAAAATGTCTCTTTCATAAATAAATAAATATTAAAGCTGCAAGCAGCGTTGGTCGGGTCCGCCTTCGGCCGCTGCCGCCGCTACTCAAGCCCTGGTCTAAGTCAGAACAACATAGAGGTTTTTATTTCATGTCTCTACGACATTTCTAACAGAAGTTACATGCAGTTTTGTCTGGGTTTTTTCCAAGGGGGCGCTAAGCGCAATTTAGATTTTTGGGGTTTGGTTTTTTATTAGATGGCAGTTTTTGCCAGTCCTGATATGTGTGCAAAATTTGGTGAGTTTTGAAGCATGTTAAGGTGGTGAAATTACAGATCGGAAATTCTGGATGTTGTTGATAAATGGCTTTTGCTTTGCATAGTAGGGCTTTAACTTGCACTTTGAAGCATTTTAAGGGGGTCAAATTACAGTTTAAAGAGGCAAAAAAGACATTTTTTAGGAAACTTTGCGGTGCAAGTTAAAGCCATACAATGCCAGTGAAAGCCATTTATCAACAACATCCAGAAACGCAAATCTGTTAAAATGATATATATAAATGAGGTAGATCCCCTCGAGTTGGTCAATTGAAAAGTAGCTCGCCTGCAGAAAAAGTGTGGCCACCCCTGGTCTAAACCTACCACATTTTGCCCCCAGGAGAGGAACTCATCCTTGGCCTTGGAGAATGAAAGCCAACGTGAGCAGTATGAACGCTGTCTGGATGAGGTGAGTGGCGTCCTTCACATCCCGAGGTCCTGGTTAACCAGTGAAAACATGCAGTCCGCGCTCTGTAGAAAGTTGAAAAACGTGTTCGATTTTGTTAAAAGAAAACAAAAAAAAAAGACAGCCGTGGCGGTTGTTTGCGAGCCCGTGCTGCTCAGGGAGCAACACGAGGCAAATACTGCCGGCTGAATCACAGTGAGTGGGAGTTCTCATGGAGACGGGCATCAGCACGCTGGAGGGTGAAGGGGATTGGAGATGAAAGCTTGTGATCAAAGTAGCTTATTGTTTACACGGGCTTTGCCGAGCATTTGGCAAAACACATTAAAGCGCTGACATTATTTACAGACAGCAGACCCCTCCATCAGATGCTAAGTCTCACTCAACTCGCCATATTCACTCTCACCTTCCCTCATTCAGTGAGCGAGGACACCGGCGCCCTAATGAGGGATCAATAGCCAGCAATGTGAGCTGCTTATCTGTTCAAACTGGTCAGAGAGGCGGTCCAGGCGCAACAACACTTCGGTCTGGTCCGACACGTCTGGTTCCAGAGTGGGAAGTTAAACTTGAAGCGCTTGATACGATTACGAAAGCTTTTGTTATTCGTGGTTTCTCTTGCATCGGTTCATATCAAAACCAAGGCCCGTGTAAGGAAAAAAATAATAGATGACCATTTTTGATATTCTTACCTAAAGCAAATCTGAATGAATTAATAAATAAAATACAAACCCCGTTTCCATATGAGTTGGGAAATTGTGTTCGATGTAAATATAAACGGAATACAATGATTTGCAAATCATTTTCAACCCATATTCAGTTGAATATGCTACAAAGACGACATATTTGATGTTTGAACTTGCAATTAATAATTAACTTACAATTTCAAGTAGTTGGGAAAGGGCATGTTCACCACTGTGTTACATCACCTTTTCTTTGAACAACACTCAATAAACGTTTGGGAACTGAGGAAAGTAATTTTTGAAGCTTTGAAAGTGGAATTCTTTCCCATTCTTGTTTTATGTAGACCTTCAGTCGTTCAACGTTCCTGGATGTTGTTGATAAATGGCTTTCGCTTTGCATAGTAGAGCTTTACCTTGCACATACAGATGTAGCAAAAAAAAACTATTTAGAGACAGTGGTTTTCTGAAGTGTTCCTGAGTCCATGTGGTGATATCCTTTAGAGATTGATGTCGGTTTTTGATACAGTGCCGTCTGAGGGATCGAAGGTCACGGTCATTCAATGTTGGTTTCCGGCCATGCCGCTTACGTGGAGTGATTTCTCCAGATTCTCTGAACCTTTTGATGATATTATGGACCGTAGATGTTGAAATCCCGAAATTTCTTGCAATTGCATTTTGAGAAACGTTGTTCTTAAACTGTTTGACTATTTGCTCACGCAGTTGTGGACAAAGGGGTGTACCTCGCCCCATCCTTTCTTGTGAAAGACTGAGCATTTTTTGGGAAGCTGTTTTTATACCCAATCATGGCACCCACCTGTTCCCAATTAGCCTGCACACCTGTGGGATGTTCCAAATAAGTGTTTGAGGAGCATTCCTCAACTTTATCAGTATTTATTGCCACCTTTCCCAACTTCTTTTTCACGTGTTGCTGGCATCAAATTCTATAGTTAATGATTTGCAAAAAAAAAAAAAAATGTTTATCAGTTTGAACATCAAATATGTTGTTTTTGTAGCATATTCAACTGAATATGGGTTGAAACGCAATTGCAAATCATTTAATTCCGTTTATATTTACATCTAACAAAATTTCCCAACTCATATGGAAACAGGGTTTGTAGATATAAACACAGAGGAAAAACTAAAACATAACCAAACTGTCAGTGACAAACCTGACACCGTTCATAAATCCAATGTTTTAATTTTTCTAGTATCAATAAATTTGATCAATTTTATTTTAAAACGATCTTGAATCGATACCTATCTTCCAAAAGGCAAACTTTTTGAGCACCTATCGAAAATACTTAAAATTTAGCAATATAAATCGGTCTATCCATATATCGATCAATCGTTACATCCTTAGTCCTTACTTATAGATGAAGTGTAGTATATAATCCACACTTTTTGCCAAGTGTAGTTCCTGTGATAATTTACAATTCAACTACAAACCCCGTTTCCATATGAGTTGGGAAATGGTGTTAGATGTAAATATAAACAGAATACAATGATTTGCAGATCATTTTCAACCCATATTCAGTTGAATATGCTACAAAGACAACATATTTGATGTTCAAATATGTTGCAAATAATCATTAACTTTAGAATTTGATGCCAGCGAAACGTGACAAAGAAGTTGGGAAAGGTGGCAATAAATACAGATAGAATTGAGGAATGCTCATCAAACACTTATATGTAACATCCCACAGGTGTGCAGGCTAATTGGGAACAGGTGGGTGCCATGATTGGGTATAAAAACAGCTTCCCAAAAAATGCTCAGTCTTTCACAAGAAAGGATGGGGCGAGGTACACCCCTTTGTCCACAACTGCGTGAGCAAATAGTCAAACAGTTTAAGAACAACGTTTCTCGAAGTGCAATTGCAAGAAATTTAGGGATTTCAACATCTACGCTCCATAATATCATCAAAAGGTTCAGAGAATCTGGAGAAATCACTCCACTTAAGCGGCATGGCCGGAAACCAACATTGAATGACCGTGACCTTCTACCCCTCAGACGGCACTGTATCAAAAACCGACATCAATCTCTAAAAGATATCACCACATGTGCTCAGGAACACTTCAGAAAACCACTGTCACTAAATACTGTTTGTCGCTACATCTGTAAGTGCAAGTTAAAGCTCTACTATGCAAAGCGAAAGCCATTTATCAACAACATCCAGAAACGCCGCTGGCTTCTCTGGCCCCGAGATCATCTAAGATGGACTGATGCAAAGTGGAAAAGTGTTCTCTGGTCTGACATTCTGTGGCATAAAATACGACAGCGGAGAACGACTGAAGCACTCCGTAAAACCAGAATGGGAAAGAATTCCACTTTAAAAGCTTCAACAATTCAATCAATGTTTACTTATATAGCCCTAAATCACTAGTGTCTCAAAGGGCTGCACAAACCACTACGACATCCTCGGTAGGCCCACATAAGGGCAAGGAAAACTCACATCCAGTGGGACATCGGTGACAATAATGACCCAGTGGGACGTCGGTGACAATGATGACTATGAGAACCTTGGAGAGGAGGAAAGCAATGGATGTCGAGCGGGTCTAACATGATACTGTGAAAGTTCAATCCATAATGGATCCAACACAGTCGCGAGAGTCCAGTCCAAAGCGGATCCAACACAGTTATTGAGTGTTGTTAAAATAAACGGTGATGTAACACAGTGGTGAACATGCCCTTTCCCAACTACTTGAAATAGTAAGTTAATTATTATTTGCAAAAAAAAAATAAGGTTTATGAGTTTAAACATCAAATATGTTGTCTTTGTAGTGCATTCAACTGAATATGGGTTGAAAATGATTTACAAATCATTGTATTCTGTTTATATTTACATCTAACACAATTTCCCAACTCATATGGAAACGGGGTTTGTAAAATGATTCATGATTAAATTTGTTTGGACCAAAAATCGTGGAATTTGCAAATATGTGTATATTTTTCATAAGGGTTGCATGTTCAAATCCCATGACTTGCAATGCCAGAAAGAGGACCATCACTTAAAAACAATTAAATAATTAACTTGTGCCCCTTTCAAGGTTGCCAATCAGGTGGTTCAGGCGCTCGTCACCCAAAAGGTTTGTGGCTTAACACCCATCCACCCATCAGACCTCCAAACGCAGCGTTATGTCTTTCTGACGGCTTCCTTTGCTGCCGCCAGGACCTGAGAGAGGAATGTCTGAAGCTGCGCACCCGGGTTTTCGATTTGGAGCAGCAGAACCGGGCCATGGGCGTTCTCTTCCAGCAGCGGATCAAGCCCGCCTCGGACCTGCTCCTCCAGGTTGGTCGCCTCTTCCCTCTCGCCATCCCAAGAACCAGAATGCCGAGCAACTCATTCCGAACACATCTGAAGTTATTTTCCACTCGATTTGTTCCTAAAAGGCTGATTGGGCTCAGCCGGTGATGAAGAGAGCTTGATTGAAAGTGCTGATTCGTTTATCTTCATATTGCAGTTTATCCTTGAGGCCAGAATATATAGGATTAATAATAATAGACTTTGCACTTACTGTAGCAGATATTTTCCTCCTGAGAGGTTTAGTCTGCCTTATAAGGGGATGTGCTTCGAGATTGGCTGGAAATTGCCTCAAATCATTGCAGGTCCGTCTGAACAGCGCCAATTTACTGCAAAGTGCCAGTCTGAAGGAGAAGTAATGAGTCGGACGGGCTCATCTGTTGTTAGTGATGGTATAATATTGCAGGCGTGGAAGGTCAACACCGGGGGCCACGGGGTCCAGGCTGTCAATATGAAAACAACAGGCTGGTGGAAAGTGGACAGAGCTGTCAGTGCTGGGGGGGGGAAAAAAAAAAAAAAAAAAAAAATGAACAAAAGTGGATGGCGGACGGGCATAAGGAAGAGCCAGGGGGAGATAAGAAGGAAGAATGGGGAGTTGAAAATGAAGCTATCAGGGAGCCCCGGTGCCACGGGGAGCAGGGAGAAAGAGTTGAGTGAAACAAAAGTGGCTTTGTTGTCAATCTGAAATATGTCAGAGGCTTCAAGTGGACGGCGATGCTGTCACCATGGCGACCGGTCCAGCCACTGCAGTCTCCATGTCTTGCGATCGTGTTTTGTTCGGTTATGTTCTGTTTGGTTTAAAGGCCTACTGAAATGAGATTTTGGTATTTAAACGGGGATAGCAGGTGGAATGCCATCTCCGGGTTGGGGAGGAGACCCTGCCCCAAGTGGAGGAGTTCAAGTACCTAGGAGTCTTGTTCACGAGTGGGGGAAGAGTGGATCGGGAGATCGACAGGCGGATCGGTGCGGCGTCTTCAGTAATGCGGACGTTGTACCGATCCGTTGTGGTGAAGAAGGAGCTGAGCCGGAAGGCAAAGCTCTCAATTTACCGGTCGATCTACGTTCCCATCCTCACCTATGGTCATGAGCTTTGGGTCATGACCGAAAGGATAAGATCACGGGTACAAGCGGCCGAAATGAGTTTGAGTCTCTCCCTTAGAGATAGGGTGAGAAGCTCTGACATCCGGGAGGAACTCAACGTAAAGCCGCTGCTCCTTCACATGGAGAGGAGCCAGATGAGGTAGTTCGGGCATCTGGTCAGGATGCCACCCGAACGCCTCCCTAGGGAGGTGTTTCGGGCACGTCCGACCGGTAGGAGGCCACGGGGAAGACCCAGGACACGTTGGGAAGACTATGTCTCCCGGCTGGCCTGGGAACGCCTCGGGATCCCCCGGGAAGAGCTAGACGAAGTGGCTGGGGAGAGGGAAGTCTGGGTTTCCCTGCTTAGGCTGTTGCCCCCGCGACCCGACCTCGGATAAGCGGAAGAAGATGGATGGATGGATGGATGGATAGCAGGTCCATTCTATGTGTCATAATTGATCATTTCGCGATGTTGCCATATTTTTGCTGAAAGGATTTATTAGCTCCTTAGTAGCTCCTTCTTCACCACTAGTTGTGGTGAAGAAGGAGCTGAGCCGGAAGGCAAAGCTCTCAATTTACCGGTCGATCTACGTTCCCATCCTCACCTATGGTCATGACCGAAAGGACAAGATCACGGGTACAAGCGGCCGAAATGAGTTCCCTCCGCCGGGTGGTGAAGTGAAGTGAATTATATTTATATAGCGCTTTGCTCTAGTGACTCAAAGCGCTTTACATAGTGAAACCCAATATCTAAGTTACATTTAAACCAGTGTGGGTGGCACTGGGAGCAGGTGGGTAAAGTGCCTTGCCCAAGGACACAACGGCAGTGACTAGGATGGCGGAAGCGGGAATCGAACCTGCAACCCTCAAGTTGCTGGCATGGCCACTCTACCAACCGAGGTATGCCGCCTTAAAAATAGGGTGAGAATCTCTGCCATCCGGGAGGAACTCAAAGTAAAGCCGCTGCTCCTCCACATGGAGAGGAGCCAGATGAGGTGGTTCGGGCATCTGGTCAGGATGCCACCCGAACGCCTCCCTAGGGAGGTGTTTAATGCACGTCCAACCGGTAGGAGGCCACGGGGAAGACCCAGGACACGTTGGGAAGACTATGTCTCCCGGCTGGCCTGGGAACGCCTCGGGATCCCCCGGGAAGAGCTAGACGAAGTGGCTGGGGAGAGGGAAGTCTGGGTTTCCCTGCTTAGGCTGTTGCCCCCGCGACCCGACCTCGGATAAGTGGAAGAAGATGGATGGATGGATGGATAGCAGGTCCATTCTATGTGTCATAATTGATCATTTCGCGATGTTGCCATATTTTTGCTGAAAGGATTTATTAGCTCCTTAGTAGCTCCTTCTTCACCACTAGTTGTGGTGAAGAAGGAGCTGAGCCGGAAGGCAAAGCTCTCAATTTACCGGTCGATCTACGTTCCCATCCTCACCTATGGTCATGACCGAAAGGACAAGATCACGGGTACAAGCGGCCGAAATGAGTTTCCTCCGCCGGGTGGTGGAGTGAAGTGAATTATATTTATATAGCGCTTTTCTCTAGTGACTCAAAGCGCTTTACATAGTGAAACCCAATATCTAAGTTACATTTAAACCAGTGTGGGTGGCACTGGGAGCAGGTGGGTAAAGTGCCTTGCCCAAGGACACAACGGCAGTGACTAGGATGGCGGAAGCGGGAATCCAACCTGCAACCCTCAAGTTGCTGGCATGACCACTCTACCAACCGAGCTATGCCGCCTTAAAAATAGGGTGAGAATCTCTGCCATCCGGGAGGAACTCAAAGTAAAGCCGCTGCTCGATCACATGGAGAGGAGCCAGATGAGGTGGTTCGGGCATCTGGTCAGGATGCCACCCGAACGTCTCCCTAGGGAGGTGTTTAGGGCACATGCAACTGGTAGGAGGCCACGGGGAAGACCCAGGACACGTTGGGAAGACTATGTCTCCCGGCTGGCCTGGGAACGCCTCGGGATCCCCCGGGAAGAGCTAGACGAAGTGGCTGGGGAGAGGGACGTCTGTGTTTCCCTGCTTAGGCTGTTGCCCCCGCGACCCGACCTCGGATAAGCGGAAGAAGATGGATGGATGGATGGATAGCAGGTCCATTCTATGTGTCATAATTGATCATTTCGCGATGTTGCCATATTTTTGCTGAAAGGATTTATTAGCTCCTTAGTAGCTCCTTCTTCACCACTAGTTGTGGTGAAGAAGGAGCTGAGCCGGAAGGCAAAGCTCTCAATTTACCGGTCGATCTGCGTTCCCATCCTCACCTATGGTCATGACCGAAAGGATAAGATCACGGGTACAAGCGGCCGAAATGAGTTCCCTCCGCCGGGTGGTGAAGTGAAGTGAATTATATTTATATAGCGCTTTGCTCTAGTGACTCAAAGCGCTTTACATAGTGAAACCCAATATCTAAGTTACATTTAAACCAGTGTGGGTGGCACTGGGAGCAGGTGGGTAAAGTGCCTTGCCCAAGGACACAACGGCAGTGACTAGGATGGCGGAAGCGGGAATCGAACCTGCAACCCTCAAGTTGCTGGCATGGCCACTCTACCAACCGAGCTATGCCGCCTTAAAAATAGGGTGAGAATCTCTGCCATCCGGGAGGAACTCAAAGTAAAGCCGCTGCTCGATCACATGGAGAGGAGCCAGATGAGGTGGTTCGGGCATCTGGTCAGGATGCCACCCGAACGCCTCCCTAGGGAGGTGTTTAGGGCACATGCAACTGATAGGAGGCCACAGGGAAGACCCAGGACACGTTGGGAAGACTATGTCTCCAGGTTGGCCTGGGAACGCCTCGGGATCCCCCGGGAAGATCTGGACGAAGTAGTTGGGGAGAGGGAAGTCTGGGCTTCCCTGCTTAGGCTGCTGCCCCCGCTACCCGACCTCGGATAAGCAGAAGAAGATGAATGGATGGATGGAAGGTTTTAGTAGAGAACATCGACAATAAAGTTTGAGACTTTTGGTCGCTAATAAAAAAGCCTTGCTTGTACCGGAAGTAGCAGACGATGTGCGTGTGACATCACGGGTTGTGGAGCTCCTCACATCCTCACCTTGTTTTTAATGTGAGCCTCCAGCAGAAAGAGCTATTACGACCGAGAAAGTGACAATTTCCCCATTAATTTGAGCGAGCATGAAAGATTCGTGGAAAAGGAAAGTAAGAGTGAAGCACAAAAAAAAAAAAAAAAAAGAAAGAAAAAGCGACGGCTCCAGTTTTGTTATTTAATGATTTCTGCTGGTGGTAAGCCTGCAGATAAGTGTTTTGTTCATAGCCTGGGTTCGTCATCAATAAACTCTGACAGAGTTTGTTGTTGACGAACCCCAAGGTGCAGAGAAGGAGGCAGGCATTGAGTAAGAAAACATGGTTTTAATTTAAACACTAAAACAAAACCAAACAAAGGGTACAAACAAAGGGTGCGCACGAGGCGGATAACAAACAAGGCGATGAACAAAACACTTACTGTGACAAGAAGGAACTATGGCATGAGCAGAGTGAACAAAAGTAGACACAGCTACGACGATAAGTAATAGGTAGTGGTGACAAACAACCGGTAGGAGCGACAATAATCCAGCACTGACTGGAGGAAAAACCAGGTCTAAATAGTGTCTGACTGATTGACACCAGGTGTGGCCAAGGTGCCAATCAGCCACAGCTAAGAGGACACAGCACTCAGGGAGACAAACAGGAAACAGAACCAAAATAAGAATGCTGACAGGAACTAAAGACAGGAAACACAGACAAATGCAGAGGAAAAACTAAGACACGGGTCAAAGTGTCAGGGACAAGCCTGACAGAAGCCAAAACAGAACATAACTAAACAAAACATGATCACAAGACATGACAGCAGTGATCTTGTATGCTCTCTAGAGTGTTTGAGTTTGATAGCAGTCAGTCAGTTAAATAGGTGTGCACGTGATGGACGGACATTTATTCTCTCCCAGCGTCAGACAATGGTTGAGTAAGGAGGATGACTCACAACCTGATCACGCTTCTCTACATCTGCCAAGAGACCCAGTCTATATTTGTCTGTTCAGGATCGGTGTGTTCCTTTCTAATTCTAAACATTGATTGATGCTGGTATTTTGGAGGGCAGCACGGTGGAACAGGGGTTAGTTAGTGCATGTGCCTCACAATACGAAGGTCCAGAGTAGACCTGAGTTCAATCCCGGGCTCGGGATCTTTCTGTGTGGAGTTTGCATGCTTCCCCCAACCTCCAAAGACATGCACCTGGGGATAGGCCCCTCCCACTTCCAAAGACATGCACCTGGGGATAGGCCCCTCCCACTTCCAAAGACATGCACCTGGGGATAGACTCCTCCCACCTCCAAAGACATGCACCTGGGGATAAGTTGATTGGCAACACTAAATTGGCCCTAGTGTGTGAATGTTGTCTGTCTATCTGTGTTGACCCTGCGATGAGATAGCGATTTGTCCAGGGTGGAGCACGTCTTCCGCCCAAATGCAGGTGAGATAAGCTCCCAAAAGGGACAAGCGGTAGAAAATGGATGGATGGATGGATTATGGACTTTAAACAGGCCAGAAAGCTTTGACGCAGCAATAACGTTCCACAAACTGTTCAATCAGTGACGTGCTGTCAGGGGAGGCAAGTGAGGCAGTGCCTCACCTGCCACCAGGTGGCTTAACCATGAGATGGTCCAAAACAAAGTAATAAAATAAAATAAATTGTAATATTTATCTTTTGGTTTATGCTTTCTATGTGATTTTGGTGTGGATCCTGTATATTTTGATCATTTTCATGCTCAAAATCGCGGAAATTCCATGTTTCCTGATCAAAACAATGCAGCAGATGAGAAGTGAGGCAGACACAGGCGGTGCCTCCACGGCTACACTTAGTGTGTATTGGGCGTGTACATGCCTGTTGCCACGTGGAAAAGACAGGTCTTGAGGCAGCAAGTACCTCTGCCTCAAGGTAGGGGGTGATATATTGTCAACTTGCAGTACTCTGACTCGCCACACAAGCTAGCAAACACAAGTCTCTCCAGTGGAAGCCAGCATTTTTTCATTTTCTTTTTTTTTTAACTGTATTTACAACAAACATGGCATTTTTATTAGAGTAAGCCAGGGTTTGTGGGTGTTTTTTGTCAAATGCAAAAACATGTTTCTGCAAATACGGAGGATTATATACTGTATCAAATATTAAAAACTTCTCTAAACTGGATTTAAAGACAAAATGAATGCGATCATACAAAGTACGTTTTCATGGAGGACAGCTATTGCTGCTTCAGATACAAAAACCAAAAAGGTAAGCAAATGGGACCAAAAAGTATTTAATAACAATTTTCTCAAATAGTTTTTGGACCCATTTATCATATCATAATAACATTATGACAACGTTTTTCTGAATGCAAATAACTCCCTTTTTTCCCCCATAACTCTAATGTACAACCTAAATCAACAATGACTAGAGCTGCTAATATGAATTTAAATAAAACATTTAAAAAAGAAGAAAAAAAGTATGTATGCCTCACCACTTGGTGTTTAGTTCACCGCTTATCACTGCGTTCAATTAATTTACTCTGATGTAGGGTTGTACGGTATTCCGGTATTAGTATAGTACCGCCATACTAATGAATCATATTCGGTCATACTTGCCAATTTTGAGACCTCCGATTTCAAGGGGTTGGGGGCGTGGTCAGGGGCGGGGGGCGTGGTTAAGAGGGGAGGAGTATATTTACAGCTAGAATTCACCAAGTGAACTATTTCATATATATATATGAAATATTCGGCTTTCTGTGAATTCTAGCTATACATATATATATTTATTTTATTATATATATATATATATACATGTACATATATTTATATGTATAGATAAAATAAATACTTGAATTTCAGTGTTCATTTATTTACACATATACACACACATAACTCATTCCTCGCCCTTCTGCTTCGTCTCCTTGTTGTGTGCGCAGTTGTGCATTGCACTCTCTAACAGCCGCGGATGTTATTGTCACATATGCATGTACAGTAGATGGCAGTATTGTCCTGTTTAAGAGAGTCACAACATTGCTGTTTACGGCAGACGAACTGCTTTACGGTAGACGAAAACGTGACTGCTGTTGTTGTGTGTTGTTACCGCGCTGGGAGGACGTTAATGAAACCGCCTAACAATAAACCCACATAAAAAACACAAGAACTCGCCCTCGATTAATACTACAGTTATAGCGTCATTGGGCAGACACGCTGTTTATATTGTGGGAAAGCGGACATGAAAACAGGCTGTCCTCACTCAGGTCCGCATGGAGCTGGAGGGGGCGTGGCCTTCAGCTCCGTCTGAATTTCGGGAGAGGTGCTGAATTTCGGGAGTCTCTCCGAAAAATCTGGGAGGGTTGGCAAGTATGATTATACCGTCTCTGAAAAGTACCCCCCCCCCTACTGGCATGGTTCCATTGTATCTTAAAATTGCTATAATCGCTTAATATAATGCATTTATATTTTTCCTCAACCACAGCACATTTCAGCATTCACACATTATAATTCCAACTAACCCCCACAAATTATGCCTGTATGATATCCACATGCGACCAAGGTGGAGGATCCATTCAGGGGCCCGACATTCATCTTGCGTAAAGCACAATGTAAAATTATTAAATAACTTCTTTTCCCCGCAGCTTCGAGCTCCCGGAGACTTAATCATCAGCCGTTACCAGTCCGGCCCAGATGCGTTTGCTTATCAGTAATTAAAATGTTCTTTTGTTTCCCCCTCGCGAGCATCTTGAGCTCCCCTGATAAAACGCCGTCATGCTTTTGATGGCGGCACCGCCATTTGTGCACCTTCGCCACGTCCGGCTGCATATTCATGCCGCATAGCAACAACAAAGTGACCCAGACTGCGGGAGTACGGAGCAAAACAGTGACGGCTGCCCTCTGATAGAAATGCAATACGGGTGCATGGCCCCCCCCGCCTCCAACCCGCCTGTGCCGCTTATCAAATATGGTCGGCAATTGGCAATTAAGTGGCCCATTACTTGGGACAAATGCGGTGCGACTTTAGGGCCTCAAGGACAAAGTGTGACCTCCTCGCTACTATTCCACTGAATCATTTTTTGGGCAGAAAGTCTGAATAGAAGTGTGTGCTGGGTTGTACTGCACGAGCATTGCTTATCCATCTCAATCCAATCCACTTTATTTGTACAGCTCATTTAAACAACTTCAATGTTTCCAAAGTGCTGCACAACAATATTCAAAACAATATTCAGATATCCTTATCCCCACCAATCACTGAATAAAAAAATAAAACACTATAGTGCACCACAAGTAGACTGAATACATTCTCTTTTCCCCGGACACGTCCTCTTTCGCGGGGCTGTCCGGGAGGGGTTTCTTAAATGCCTCAAATGTCCGGCGTTTTCAGTCAGGGTTGCGTGTGTCACACCTATGGATCATGTTTTGTTTTGATTTTGGACAATCAGTCGCGTTTTGCACTTCCTGGTTTTGTTTGTTTCCATGCCAGCCTCATTAGTTTTCAGCTGTCACGTCCCTGTTCTCAGCCTCACCTGTTTTCACTAATCACTAATCAGGGACGGCGTGGCGCGGAGGGATTGTGGCCGTGCGCAACCCAAGGGTCCCTGGTTCAATTCCCACCTAGTACCAACTTCGTCACGTCCGTTGTGTCCTGAGCAAGACATTTCACCCTTGCTCCTGATGGGTGCTGGTTAGCGCCTTGCATGGCAGCTCCCTCCATCAGTGTGTAAATGTTGAACTAGTGTCAAAGCGCTTTGAGTACCTTGAAGGTAGAAAAGGGCTAAACAAGTACAACCCATTTAATCATCACAGCTATTTAAGTCACTCTTTTTCTTGTCTTCGTCCTGGGATCTTCACACTCGCACGCACCCTACCCATGCTGTTCAAACCTTCACGTTCTCGTCCGCAGTTCCATGCCGTGTAAGTTTTTGTATTCATGCCATTGTGCTAGTTTTGATTTGTTTGTATATATTCATGCCATTGTGCTGTTTTGTTTTAAGTATAGTATAGATTTTTATAGGTTTGCCTTTTTGTAGTTTGTTTGTTTATTTAATAAATCATGTACCTGAATTCACGCCTGGCTCGTCCAAGCCAAGTTATGACAGCGTGTACACTGCAAAAAGTAAATTAATGATTATTTGCACAAAAAAAAAAAAGTTTATGAGTTTGAACATCAAATATCTTGTCTTTATGGTGCATTCAATTGAATATGGGTTGAAAAGGATTTGCAAAATCATTGTATTCTGTTTATATTTACATCCAACACAATTTCCCAACTCATATGGAGACGGGGTTTGTGAATAAATATATTATTTATAAAGCAAGTTTAAGTATCATTGGCACATTTTCACCTAAACCCGGCTTTGGCAGGCATATATGTGTCCTCTTTTTGGGACTTCACAATATGATCAGCCTAACCATGATTGTTTTTTTTTAGCTAAACATTTCTACATCCAGATTTGTAAAAAACAAAACAAAACATAAATAAACAAGCTAGAGAGCCTCAACAATCAACTGTCTGCTATTCAAAATGTGTGTTGTCTTTCCTAAAATTGTGGCTCTGAGAGATTACACTTACTAGTAGTTCCAATATATATATATATATATATTTTTTTTTTAAAGTAGAATGTGCAGTGGAGCCTCGAGTTACCGCGGGCTCCTCTCAAGCGGAACCATCTTCCTGATTCAGTCCGGAGGCAGAGACCCTCTCCTGATTCAAAACCTTAAACTTCAAGTTTTTGAAGTTTCTTCTTCAGTGGAAGGCTCAGACTCCCAAAATGTAACACGGAACGACACAGGAGGTCCTTCATACCGACAGCCGTCAGACTGTATAATGCATATGTTCCTTGACTGCACTTAAATGTAGAATATATGTAAAATATATTTATATTATTCATACATCATATATATATAATATATGTCATATATTACTTATTATTATTATTGTTTATTGTAAGCAAACTGTGGTGCTTAATTTCCCCCAGGGATCAATAAAGTACTTTCTATTCTATTTTACTCTATTCTAAAGGCAAGCATGCGCTAATTATTTTAAAACCTCTTCTCACTCCGGTGCTTACCAAAGGCATGCGGTAAATTTAGGCCTGCGCTTATAAATTTGAGTGTTATGTAAGGATACCATCATGAAAAGCACATTTAATAAAAAAACATTATTATGGTCTTACCTTTACTTATAAATGAAGTCCATGCGCAGCTCCTTCTGATCAAAAGCGTCGATAACTTGTTTAGAGAAGTCTTCCTTATCTTTCTTCAGTTTTAAAAGTCTCTCTGTCTCGATGGAGATCTTCCTTTATTACCTCCTGCTTCGATTGAAAGTCCAGTTTAGAAAACGGTTTTATTTTAGATATGTAATCCTCCATGTTAAAAGTGCAAGCGAGAAGAAAAAATAAACACATGCTGTTGTCACTTCTTCTGCAGCCGAGTAGTCGCAAGAAGGATGACTAGCGCCCTCTATCACCAGGTGGCGAAAGTCGTTTAATGACTTATATTTGACACACGCAGCTACGGTATATTAATAAAACATAGCTGCTTACTGTTCGTTTTAGCATATTCAATAGCTTGGACCTTAAATCCTACTGAATAGCTCTTAATCTTCTTCCCTTTATGCGATTTAAAATTATTGAAATCAGCCTCCTCCATTTTGAAAATGATGTCAGGTGAAGTGTCACTCGTGACGTGACGAGTTTGACCCGGTGGAAATTCTAGACATGCGCTAAGAAAAATAATATTTTGCGAAACGAGTTCGACCCGGCGTTAATCCTGAGCCGGTGGTAATGCTAAGCATGCGCTAATTATTTTGCGAAACGAGTTTGACCCGGCAGTAATTCTAGTCAGGTGCATACTATATACCCGGCGGCAATTCCAGGAAATACGGTATACCTGCACACACTTGTAGTTTTAAATCAACACATATTAGAGGTAAATAAAGTGGGTAATTATTTAGAAAAACCACAGGCTTGCAAGTGTTTCTGAGTATATTTGACTTTGATCCTGGCCTTGAACCCTAAAAAGAGAAAAATCCATTCGGCCGTGTCATCCACTCGACTTTTTTCCCCGACTAAAACCCCACCTCCCTTGACCTGGTGACATTATTGACTGAATGTTTTATGAGGATGCTGAGGGAGGTGAAATCCTGCACCCGACGATAAGATCACAAACCCGGTGATACGTCAGTCACATGTCGCAGGAAAAGCAATACATATCAAACAGTTTAAAACTTCAATAAACCATCGAGAATAAATAAAGACACTTGTTTTCAGGGAAACTGAAAAAAAATGGTAATGACATGAAAAGGGACCTGCGGTAACCTGTAAATCTCCTGTGCTTTAAGAAGCCCGGCGATGCTCCGTTCATGCTGCAATACACATTGATCGGTTTCCATGGCACCACGACCTGTCTCGCAGTATCTCTCAAAAGTGTATTCACAGTTGACGAAAGTTGCTTAGATGCATGTTGTGTTTTGGCTGCAGGCAGAGTGTTGCTGCTTTGCTCATGAGAGACAACTGGTGTCTCATTAGGAGCCTTCTCTGTTTATTCTCTGAAAACAGTTAAGAAATCTCCAGAAAGTACAATTTCAAAATGCATACAGCTCCAATGGCATAGTAGTGAATCGTGTTAGAGATCTGCAATTTATTGAAGGTGACTTTGCTTCTAATTACAAACCCCGTTTCCAAATGAGTTGGGAAATTGTGTTACATGTAAATATAAACGGAATACAATGAGTTGCAAATCCTTTTCAACCCTTATTCAGGTGAATGCACTACAAACACAACATATTTGATTTTCAAACTCATAAACTTATTTTTCATTTTTTGCAAATAATAATTAACCTACAATTTCATGACTGCAACACATGCCAAAGTAGTTGGGAAAGGGCATGTTCACCACTGTGTTACATCACCTTTTCTTTTAACAACACTCAATAAACATTTGGGAACTCCATCCATCCATCCATTTTCTAACGCTTATTCCCTTTCGGGGTCACGGGGGGCGCTGGCGCCTATCTCAGCTACAATCGGGCGAAAGGCAGGGTACACCCTGGACAAGTCGCCACCTCATCGCAGGGCCAACACAGATAGACAGACAACATTCACACTCACATTCACACACTAGGGCCAATTTAGTGTTGCCAATCAACCTATCCCCAGGTGCATGTCTTTGGAAGTGGGAGGAAGCCGGAGTACCCGGAGGGAACCCACGCATTCACGGGGAGAACATGCAAACTCCACACAGAAAGATCCCGAGCCTGGATTTTAACGCAGGACTGCAGGAACTTCGTATTGTGAGGCAGACGCACTAACCCCTCTGCCACCGTGAAGCCCCGTTTGGGAACTGAGGAAAGTAATTGTTGAAGCTTTGAAAGTGGAATTCTTTCCCATTCTTGTTTTATGTAGAGCTTCAGTCGTTCAACAGTCCGGGGTCTCCGCTGTCGTATTTTACGCTTCATAATGCGCCACACATTTTCGATGGGGGACAGGTCTGGACTGCAGGCGGGCCAGGAAAGTACCCGCGCTGTTGTAACACGAGCTGAATGTGGCTTGGCATTGTCTTGCTGAAATAAGCAGGGGCGTCCATGAAAAAGACGGCGCTTAGATGGCAGCATATGTTGTTCCAAAACCTGTATGTACCTTTCAGCATTGATGGTGCCTTCACAGATGTTTAAGTTACCCATGCTTTGGGCACTAATGCACCCCCATACCATCACAGATGCTGGCTTTTCAACTTTGCGTCGATAACAGTCTGGAGTGTTCGCTTCCCCTCTGGTCCGGATGACACGATGTCAAATATTTCCCCCAAAAATTTGAAATGTGGACTCGTCAGACCACAGAACACTTTTCCACTTTGCATCAGTCCATCTTAGATGATCTCGGGCCCAGAGAAGCCGGCGGCGTTTCTGGATGTTGTTGATAAATGGCTTTCGCTTTGCATAGTAGAGCTTTAACTTGCACTTACAAATGTAGCCACCAACTGTATTTAGTGACAGTGGTTTTCTGAAGTGTTCCTGAGCCCATGTGGTGATATCCTTTAGAGATGGATGTCGGTTTTTGATACAGTGCCGCATGAGGGATCAAAGGTCACGGTCATTCAATGTTGGTTTCCGGCCATGCCGCTTACGTGGAGTGATTTCTCCACATTCTCTGAACCTTTTGATGATATGGACCGTAGATGTTGAAATCCCGAAATTTCTTGCAATTGCACTTTGAGAAACGTTGTTCTTAAACTGTTTGACTATTTGCTCACGCAGTTGTGGACAAAGGGGTGTACCTCGCCACATCCTTTTTTGTGAAAGACTGAGCATTTTTTTGGGAAGCTGTTTTTTATACCCAATCATGGCACCCACCTGTTCCCAATTAGCCTGCACACCTGTGGGATGTTCCAAATAAGTGTTTGATGAGCATCTCTCAACTTTATCAGTATTTATTGCCACCTTTCCCAACTTCTTTGTCGCGTGTTGCCGGCATCAAATTTCTAAAGTTAATGATTATTTGCAGTTTGAACATCAAATATGTCGTCTTTGTAGCATATTCAACTGAATATGGCTTGAAAAGGATTTGCAAATCATTGTATTTTGTTTATATTTACATCTAACACAATTTCCCAACTCATATGGAAGCGGGGTTTTTTTACATGTAATGGCAAAATATAGATGCACAAACATGTACGGTGCTGTATGGCAGCAAATTAAAAAAAATCGTAATTTAGTCAGAGAAAAAACAGACTAATTAAACTTTAAGATTAATACCTGAAGACGGTTTTGTCTTCTTCTTACACAAGCAAATGAATTAGGGGCAAAAATTAAAAAAGGGGTCCCCTGTTCCCTGACGCAATTATTTCTTGTTCACTTATGTTTTATTCCAACTGATGATATAAATGTCAGCGCGTCGGAATCCAGCGCGGCACCAGTGGAGAGGATCTGATGGGCTTTTTTTTTTTTTCCAGAAAAACAACCTATTACTTAACCTCGTTCGATTCAAACATGCATTTTTTTTGCTTGGTGAGGCATAAATTCATATAGCCACGCTTCTTTTAATGCCCTCGAATCGCAGATGTTTAGCATTTGTAACTTTCTCATTACAGAAACTACATTCACGAATCATGGATCTGTCCGCAGCTGACTTGCTCCAAGAACCCGAGAGAGGCAGAGTCTTTTTACTGTCCAGGAACACGGATTCTCCTTCAAATGTAAGCTTAATGGGAAGCATCTATTTTCTGTTTTTTTTTTTTTTTTCTTCCCACATGAGCCATAACTGTGCCCTCGGCCCACTTAAGAAATCATTACATGATATTAGAATACAGACCTTACTATCTAAAGACCTGACCCTAACCCACTCTCAGCAGATAGAGCTACTGGTATCACTTGACATTAAGAAGAAAAAAAAACTTGTCATATTACCAGAAAGCCATCGATTAAGTGTGGTTGTCAGTAAAAAATACGTTATGGGACAATGTGCTCTATTCATCACCTTATATATTATGTATTAAGGGGGGGGCGCATGCTTGTTGCCATGTGGAAAAGGCAGGTCTTGAGGCAGCAAGTACCTCTGCCTCAAGGTAGGGGGCAATGTATTGTCAACTTGCAGTTCAATGCCTCAGCAGTACTGATGGCTTTCATATTACCAGAAAGCCATCAATTAAGTGTGGTTGTCAGTAAAAAATACGTTATGGGACAATGTGCTCTATTCGTCAACTTATATATTATGTATTAAGGCTCAAAAGTGAGTTGAAAAGTGACGTGCTGTCAAGGGAGGCAAGTGACCAGGTGGCTTAACCATGAGATGGTCCAAAACAAAGTAATAAAATAAAATAAGTTTTAATATTTCTCTTTTGGTTTATGCTTTGTATGTGATTTTTGGTGTGGTTCCTGTATATTTTGATAATTTTCGTGGAAATTCCATGTTTCCTGATCAAAACAATGCAGAAGTGAGGCAGACACAGGCGGTGCCTCCACGGCCGCACACAGTGTGTATTGGGCGTGTGCGTGCGAGGGGGCGCATGCTTGTTGCCACGTGGAAAAGGCAGGTCTTGAGGCAGCAAGTACCTCTGCCTCAAGGTAGGGGGCAAAATATTGTCAACTTGCGGTTCAATGCCTCAGCAGTACTGATGGCTTTCATATTACCAGAAAGCCATCGATTAAGTGTGGATGTCAGTAAAAATTGGGTTATGGGACAATGTGCTCTATTCGTCAACTTATATATTATGTATTAAGTCTCAAAAGTGAGTTGAAAAGTGACGTGCTGTCAAGGGAGGCAGTGACCAGGTGGCTTAACCATGAGATGGTCCAAAACAAAGTAATAAAATAAAATAAGTTTTAATATTTTTCTTTTGGTTCATGCTTTATATGTGATTTTTGGTGTGGTTCCTGTATATTTTGATAATTTTCGTGGAAATTCCATGTTTCCTGATCAAAACAATGCAGAAGTGAGGCAGACACAGACGGTGCCTCCACGGCTGCACACAGTGTGTATTGGTCGTGTTCGTGCGAGGGGGCGCATGCTTGTTGCCATGTGGAAAAGGCAGGTCTTGAGGCAGCAAGTACCTCTGCCTCAAGGTAGGGGGCAATATATTGTCAACTTGCAGTTCAATGCCTCAGCAGTACTGATGGCTTTCATATTACCAGAAAGCCATCGATTAAGTGTGGTTGTCAGTAAAAAATACGTTATGGGACAATGTGCTCTATTCGTCAACTTATATATTATGTATTAAGGCTCAAAAGTGATTTGAAAAGTGATGTGCTGTCAAGGGAGGCAAGTGACCAGGTGGCTTAACTATGAGATGGTCCAAAACAATGTAATAAAATAAAATACGTTTTTATATTTCTCTTTTGGTTTATGCTTAATATGTGATTTTTGGTGTGGTTCCTGTATATTTTAATAATTTTCATGGTCAAATCCGCGGAAATTCCATGTTTCCTGATCAAAACAATGCAGGAGATGAGAAGTGAGGCAGACACAGGCGGTGCCTCCACAGCTGCACATAGTGTGTATTGGGCGTGTGTGTGCGAGGGGACGCATGCTTGTTGCCACGTGGAAAAGGCAGGTCTTGAGGCAGCAAGTACCTCTGCCTCAATGTAGGGGGCAATATATTGTCAACTTGCAGTTCAATGCCTCAGCAGTACTGATGGCTTTCATATTACCAGAAAGCCATCGATTAAGTGTGGATGTCGGTAAAAATTGAGTTATGGGACAATGTGCTCTATTCGTCAACTTATATATTATGTATTAAGTCTCAAAAGTGAGTTGAAAAGTGACGTGCTGTCAAGGGAGGCAAGTGACCAGGTGGCTTAACCATGAGATGGTCCAAAACAAAGTAATAAAATAAAATAAGTTTTAATATTTCTCTTTTGGTTCATGCTTTATATGTGATTTTTGGTGTGGTTCCTGTATATTTTGATCATTTTTGTGGAAATTCCAAGTTTCCTGATCAAAACAATGCAGAAGTGAGGCAGACACAGGCGGTGCCTCCACGGCTGCACACAGTGTGTACTGGGCGTGTGCGTGCGAGGGGGCGCATGCTTGTTGCCACGTGGAAAAGGCAGGTCTTGAGGCAGCAAGTACCTCTGCCTCAAGGTAGGGGGCAATATATTGTCAACTTGCAGTTCAATGCCTCAGCAGTACTCTGACTCGCCACACTGGGAGAAGTGGGGGCGCTCAAGCTAGCAGACACAGGTCTCTCCAGCGGAAGCCAGCATTTTTTTATTATTTTTATTTTTTTTAACTGTATTTATAACAAACATGGCATTTTTATTAGAGTAAGCCAGCGTTTGTGGACAAAAATATTGTTTGATTTCTTGGAATGAAATTTAATTAAACGAATGTTTCTGCAAATATGGAGGATTATATACTGTATCCAAGATTAAAAAGTTCTCTAAACTAGACTTTAAGACAAAATAAATGCGATCATACAAAGTACCTTTTTAATGGAGGATAGCTATTGCTGCTTCAGATACAAATACAGAAAGGTAGTAGACACTCACATACTTGATTTATTTTGTTATAAGCAAATGGGACCAAAAAGGATGTCCTTTGTCACCGATTCTGTTCATAACTTTTACGGACAGAATTTCTAGGCGCAGTCAAGGCGTTGAGGGGTTCTGGTTTGGTGACCGCAGGATTAGGTCTCTGCTTTTTGCCAATGATGTGGTCCTGATGGCTTCATCTGACCGGGATCTTCAGCTCTCACTGGATCGGTTCGCAGCCGAGTGTGAAGCGACCGGAATGAGAATCAGCACCTCCAAGTCCGAGTCCGTGGTTCTCGCCCGGAAAAGGGTGGAGTGCCATCTCCGGATTGGGCAGGAGACCCTGCCCCAAGTGGAGGAGTTCAAGTACCTAGGAGTCTTGTTCACGAGTGAGGGAACAGTGGATCGTGAGATCGACAGGCGGATCGGTGCGGCGTCTTCAGTAATGCGGACGTTGTACCGATCCGTTGTGGTGAAGAAGGAGCTGAGCCGGAAGGCAAAGCTCTCAATTTACCGGTCGATCTACGTTCCCATCCTCACCTATGGTCATGAGCTTTGGGTCAAGACTGAAAGGACAAGATCACGGGTACAAGCGGCCGAAATGAGTTTGGGTCTCTCCCTTAGAGATAGGGTGAGAAGCTCTGTCATCCGGGAGGAACTCTAAGTAAAGCCGCTGCTCCTTCACATCGAGAGGAGCCAGATGAGATGAGGTGCACCCGAACGCCTCCCTAGGGAGGTGTTTAGGGCACGTCCAACCAGTAGGAGGCCACGGGGAAGACCCAGGACACGTTGGGAAGACTATGTCCCCCGGGAAGAGCTAGACGAAGCGGCTGGGGAAAGAGAAGTCTGGGTTTCCCTGCTTAGGCTGTTGCCCCCGCGACCCGACCTCGGATAAGCGGAAGAAGATGGATGGATGGGACCAAAAAGTATTTAATAACAACTTTATCAAATAGTTTTTGGACCCATTTATCATATCATAATGTCTTTATGATAACATTTTTATGAAAGCAAATAACTCCCTTTTTTTCCTGTAAGTCTAAGGTGCAACATAAATCAACAATGGCTCGAGCTGCACATATGAATTTAAGTTAAAAATAGTTGAATAATGTCCAAAACATGCAAGACATGTTGGAATGAGATTGCTTGCCCTATCTCATTTACCAGAGCCAAGCCACAACCTTGTAGTTGAGAACAGCTGTTCAGTTTACTTTAGTATTGTTGTTTCGATCTCTTAGGAGAGCCAGATGAATGGAAAGTCAGGTCTGCCCATAACCAAGTGTCTGAGCCAGCTCAGTCTGACAGCACAGGCGCCGGTGTACCCACGCAGCAGCTGTAGCAGCAGTGAGTTGTCTTTGTCGAGTGCGTGCAGCGAACTCTCCAGCGGCTCCTACACCTGGAATGATGGACGCTCCTGTGGGAAAGGGGTAAGTGCTCCAGAAACATTTATATTTTTTTCTTGTTAAGGATGACTTCCATTCTTACGTGTTCTTGTTCTACAGCAGTCATCCCTCACCTGGGAGAAGAGGCTAAGTTTGGGATCATCCGCACCGAGTAACATCAGCGTACCCGCAGAGGAGCAAATTCCCACCAGGCGCAAGGAGACCAACATATTAGAGGGGCTGAGGAAGCTACAGAGGCGAAAGCATAAATCCTCGTCCTCATCCAGAGTCTCCAAGTCGGGCTATAAAGACTGCATGAACTCCAACGAGGGCATTTACTCACTTGGTATCAAAAATAGCAGCAAAGGGGTATCCAAGCCCACCCACGTAGGAAGAGCTTCTGCTTTTGTAGGCAAGAAGTTATTGTACGATTCTGACGACGCAGATGATGAGCTTGCACAATCTGGCCGTGTGGATGACATCCCCACTAAAGACAGCTGGTTCAACTGCACCAGGCTCTCCCACAGCATCTCTGACAGTCTGTGTAGCTGGGAGGGAATACAAGAGAGTGGGGTTGGGGGCGATGGTAGCTCAGGCCTTGAGGCGACAAAGCCTTCCACTGACTTGGACTCGAAAGAGCGTCCTGAGAAACTCATGAGTTTCATCAACAGCTGTCTTTCTGAGAGCGGCCGGCCGTCAGCTTTCACCAGAGTTTCAATGCTGCATGTCACCCCTTCAAACCCGGAGGCTTCCAATTGCTTTTCGGACATGGACGATCTAGAAGAACTAAGCTGTGATTCTAGAGACATGTGGATACCTTTAAGCCAACAAGCTGAGCAAACAGAGAGGATTTCCAGGGATGCCGCCAAACTGCTAATTCCACAGCGCTTGCATAGGGACCAAGCACACACTCAGTCTGCAGATGGGAGACCAGAACCTGTCGGTCTAATTAAAGAACCTAGAAGGGGCAAGAGTATGTCCGAGGAGAGCGTCTTGGCAGAATTTGATTCACAAGGGGAGCCAATTGAACTGAGTCCTCAGAAGCTCGAAACAAGGGCTGCAGTTGGCAAAGTGGTGACTGAATGCAATGGACTAAACCCCCAGGAAAGGCCAACAAGACAGAAACCAGCAAATATAGGAAACTACACAGCTCTTGAGTCACCAGAGAAGCCATCTGAATATGAGGTCAAGACAAGTAAAATATGCAATAGCAAGGTGGGAAACGCAGACCGGGTGTCAATGCAGTCAACGCCACAAAAGAAGCTGATTAAACCACCAGGAAATCGAGCGAATAAAGGACATTCCATCCCTCCTCTTAATGATTCTGCCAGTACCAAGTATGGTGGTTCAAAACTACTCAGTCGTAACAAAACTTCCTCATCCCCAATCAAATTGTCGAAGGGCACCACTACCGATCCCAGTAACGGTGGAAACTCAGGAACTCCTGGTCAGGAAAAAACACCCCCACCTCCAACAACTAAAATGTCCAGGTACATTAAGAGCTCACAGAGCACCAAGGTGGTGAACTCCAAGTTGTCCAACCGAGCCGAATGGAGCAAGGACTCCTGCCCCAGTTCGCCCAAACTCTCAAGGAGACACACAGAGTATGCCGACAATGGTGAACAGCCAACCAGAGATAAACACTGTGAAAGCATCAAAAACAAACTCAGGTCCCCTTCACCGCCCCCTCCTCCTGGTCGCACCACCTCTTTACTGATAAAACCAAATTACGATGGTTCGCCGCAAGCACATAAAACAGTGGGGGCTCAGCCACAAACACCAACCACTGTGAGGGGACCGCCCCCAAGTTACCACACATCTCTTCAACCAAATATGCAAGCTACTCTACCCATTAAAGATAAAGAGTGTCTAGACATGGACGCAGGCTACGGGACTGCACTTGCACCTCAGAAACTGGTTGATGAAGCCAGTCAGCACCTTCAAAAGTCCCCCGCCATGACACCTATTACAGGCACTTCCAAGCAGACCACTGCAAAAGGCTACCTCCCGTCCGCAAACTCAGGATTGGACCTGGATTCCGAAAATGCACCTAAAAGCTTGAAGAATGTCCCCCCTCCCTATAGTGCCCTCAGAAGACCCTCTTTTCCAAGTAAGAGAGGATCCACCCATGAAAATGACCAGCAGTCTGAGGCAAAGCCCTCAATATCAGTTAAGGACGTTCCTCAAGCTAAAACAGAGCTACAATGTGGTAAAAATGTAGTCAGCCCACCAAGCTCGGTTTTGACATCGCCTAACTCAGCAGAAAAGAGCCAAAAGACTCGCATCCCTATGGGTTTTAAAGCTTTTTTAAAATCCCCCTCCAGTCATAAAAATAACCCTTTGTTACCAGGCAAACAAGAAAAAGATCATATCAACTTAGTTTCCAAGGAGAATGTGACTTCAAATGCCTCTAGCCTGCATGACGGCTTTCAGCCTGTGTCTAGAACTGATTCCCCACCCAAGAAGTCTCTCACAGAGGGGAAAAGTGAAGTCCGCTCTGGGTCACCAGAAGAAGAAATAAATCCCACTTTGCCACTAGAGAAGGAGGATGTCAGCGATAAAGGGAAAAGGAACAGTCAACTTTTTTCAAGGTCCATATCTATCGCCACGAAACCCCATCTCAAGCCAGCCTTGGGAATGAACGGGGCCAAAGCCCGAAGCCAGAGTTTCAGCACCAACTGCGCCGAAAAGCCACATATTAATGTTCTGGAGGGAAAACCCAGAACTCATATCATCACCAACTCAGCAGAAAGGGGGAACTCTCTTTCTAGACAGACTTCCTTGGAGGTACCCAGTGTTGTTGGGCAAACGGAAAGTCCAGTCCATTCTCCCAGGACTAGACTCAGCTATTATGCGGGTATGACTGTGGTCAACAATCAAAATGGACTATCTGAGAAAAATCTTAAATTAAACTCCAAAGTTGAGGGATCCCAGTGCATTTTGAAGGGGGGAGATGTTATCTCACCCTCTCACATGAGTGAAAAGACGGGTCTGAATAACCAAGCTTTAAACATCAGCAATCCGGGGAAAGTCACCTCACAGTTTCAGTCTTATATCCGAGAAAACCGTGTTCGAGAGACAGGGGGCACAGCGAGTAGCCCTAATGAGCCAGAATTAGCTCGAAATAGCTTGGAGGTCAAAACCCGGACGGACTCACCAAACAAACCCTCGGATATTGAGGAGAAAAAAATCAGTCCATCGGCCTGCACTATAGAAGAGAAGGTCATGCTGGGAATCGAAGAAAATTTGCAAAAATGTCAAGAACAACAGAAAGTTGCTGCCAGTGAGGCTAAACAAAAGACGGGCCCTTCCCTGGCAAACTGGTTTGGATTCCGGAAGAGCAAACTTCCAGCGATGACCGGAAAGAAAGCAGAGTCGCCCAAAGGAAAGGAGGAGAAGAAAGAGCTAAAGATTGGATTGGTCCTCGGTGGCAAACAGACTAGGCTGGACAAGAAGAAGGAGAAGAAGAAAAGTGACAGTCTGGAGGCTCAGAACGAGTCCGAGGTGAACAATAAGCTGAGCTCCATCATGGACCACTGCAACAATCAAATGGGGCAGATCGCCTCGCAGATCCAGTGCACAACATCGTTCATCGGCAAAGACCAGTTTGTGAAGGAGATTCTTGGCAGGTGCGTAAAGTTCTTCACAACGATATTAAAAAATGTAGTGGTGCCTCAGGACAGCAGTTTGATCGATCTTTTTCAAATGAAAAGCACATTTTAAATAATACATATTGTATAAAAACAATACAACAAAATGGTATAATAGTTGAACAAACCCCGTTTCCATATTAGTTGGGAAATTGTGTTAGATGTAAATATAAACGGAATACAAAGATTTGCAAATCCTTTTCAACCCATATTCAATTGAATGCACTACAAAGACGAGATATTTGATGTTCAAACTCATAAACTTTGTTTTATTTTGCAAATAATAAATAACTTCGAATTTTATGGCTGCAACACTTGACAAAGTAGTTGGGAAAGGGCATGTTCACCACTGTGTTACATCACCTTTTCTTTCAACAACACTCAATAAACGTTTGGGAACTGAGGAATCTAATTGTAGAAGCTTTGAAAGTGGAATTATTTCCCATTCTTGTTTTATGTAGAGCTTCAGTCCTTCAACAGTCCGGGGTCTCCGCTGTCTTATTTTACGCTTCATAATGCGCCACACATTTTGGATGGGAGACAGGTCTGGACTGCAGGCGGGCCAGGAAAGTATCCGCACTCTTTTTATACGAAGCCACGCTGTTCTCACATGTGCTGAATGTGGCTTGGCATTGTCTTGCTGAAATAAGCAGGGGCGTCCATGAAAAAGACGGCGTTTAGATGGCAGCATATGTTGTTCCAAAACCTGTATGTACCTTTCAGCATTAATGGTGCCTTCACAGTTACCCATGCCTTGGGCACTAATGCACCCCCATACCATCACAGATGCTGGCTTGTGAACTTTGCGCCTACCACAGTCTGGGTGGTTCGCTTCCCCTTTGGTCCGGATGACACAATGTCGAATATTTCCAAAAAACAATTTGAAATGTGTACTTGTCAGACCACAGAACACTTTTCCACTTTGCATCAGTCCATCTTAGATGATCTCGGGCCCAGAGAAGCCGGAGGCGTTTATGGATGTTGTTGATAAATGGCTTTTCCTTTGCATAGTAGAGCTTTAACTGGCACTTACAGATGTAGCCACCAACTGTATTTAGTGACAGTGGTTTTCCGAAGTGTACCTGAGCCCATGTGGTGATATCCTTTAGAGATGAATGTCAGTTTTTGATACAGTGCCGTCTGAGGGATCGAAGGTCACCGTCATTCAATGTTTGTTTCTGGCCATGCCGCTTACGTGGAGTGATTTCTCCACATTCTCTGAACCTTTTGATAATATTATGGACCGTAGATGTTGAAATCCCGAAATTTCTTGCAATTGCACTTTGAGAAACGTTGTTCTTAAACTGTTTGACTATTTGCTCACGCAGTTGTGGACAAAGGGGTGTACCTCACCCCATCCTTTCTTGTGAAAGACTGAGCATTTTTTGGGAAGCTTTATTTTTTTAACCCAATAAAGGCACCCACCTGTTCCCAATTAGCCTGCACACCTGTGGGATGTTCCAAATAAGTGTTTGATGAGCATTCCTCAACTTTATCAGTATTAATTGGCAACTTTCCCAACTTATTTGTCACGTGTTGCTGGCATCAAATTCTTAATGATTATTTGCACACAAAACAAAGTTTATCAGTTTGAACATCAAATATGTTGTCTTTGTAGCATATTCAACTGAATATGGGTTGAAAAGGATTTGTAAATCTTTGTATTCCGTTTATATTTACATCTAACACAATTTCCCAACTCATATGGAAACGGGGTTTGTAGTAAGTAATGCAATAATAACAGACGGCGTTTAACCTGGTGGGTTGACTTCTCCTTCAAGCGGTTTCTCCGTCAAATAAACTATCAGCAGCTTATTATATTTCCATGGGTTAATGGCCGTCATTTACATATTATTTCCATTGTCCTTGGCCGGCGTTATCAACTCCTTTTGCTTCGGTTCGGTGCAGCGGTGCGACGCTCGAACAGCTTCATCAAGTTGGCTACACACTCTGTCATGTGTTTGATCATCCGCTTCGTCTTCTCAGCGGCGTCCTTCACAACTCATGGTTGGGAGAAAAAAAAAGAGAAAAAGAAGTAATGTCCATCTCTAGCTATAAACTATTGCGAGCGAGTAAGACCAAATGTCTCGGGGTTCACTGCACTGCAAAAACTGAAATCTAAGTAAGATGAAATATCTCAAATAACGGTGATATTTGCTTATTTTCTGTCTGATAAGATAATTCTTCTCACTAAGCAGATTTTATGTTAGTCTTTTACTTGTTTTAAGTGTTTAGGTCCTAAATGATCTCAGTAAGATACTACAGCTTGTTTCCGACATTTTATGACCTATTTTGAGTAAAATATGCTTGAAACTATTTTTGTCCAAGTGTCCAAAACACAGAAAGCAATGGTGCACAGGAAAGTGGGGAAGAAGAGGGGGAAAAGGCGGCCAAAATGTTCAAAAGTCCCAATTGTGTCCAAAATACCTCCCCGGGGTTCCAGTCCCACGAGTCCCGCCGCCGGCCACACAAGTCCTGGGATACAAAAAATGTCCAAAACGCACCCAGCAAAATCCCACGGGAAGTAGGGGGGGAAAATGAGAAAAGTCGGCAAAAGTCCCCCAACATGTTCAAAATACCTACCCAGGTTCGAGTCCCAACCTTGTTCGAGTGTGCACTCTTTTGAACATTTTCCCCGACTTTTCTCACTTTTCTCCCCACCTTCCCGTGGGACTTTGCTGGGCGCGTTTTGGACATTTTAGGCATCCCGGCAGGAGACGGAACTTGTGGGACTCGAACCTGTGTAGGTATTTTGAACATTTTTGGGACTTTTGCTGACTTTTCCAGCTTTCATCCCCTCTCCCCATGGGACTCGGCTGGGTGTGTTATGAACATTTAGGGCATCCCGGGACTTGCGCGGCCATACATAAGATTTTATGTTAGAGTGTTTTACGTGTTTTAAGTGTTTAGGTCCTAAATGATCTCAGTAAGATATTACAGCTTGTTTCCGACATTTTATGACCTATTTTGAGTAAAATATGCTTGAAACTATTTTTGTCCAAGTGTCCAAAACACAGCCAGCAATGGTGCACAGGAAAGTGGGGAAGAAGAGGGGGAAAAGGCGGCCAAAATGTTCAAAAGTCCCAATTGTGTCCAAAATACCTCCCCGGGGTTCCAGTCCCACGAGTCCCGCCGAGTCCTGGGATACAAAAAATGTCCAAAACGCACCCAGCAAAATCCCACGGGAAATAAGGGGGGAAAAATAAGAAAAGTCGGCAAAAGTCCCCCAACATTTTCTAAATACCTACCCAGGTTCGAGTCCCAACCTTGTTCGAGTGTGCACTCTTTTGAACATTTCCCCGACTTTTCTCACTTTTCTCCCCACCTTCCCGTGGGACTTTGCTGGGCGCGTTTTTGGACATTTTAGGCATCCCGGCAGGCGACGGAACTTGTGGGACTCGAACCTGTGTAGGTATTTTGAAAATGTTTGGGACTTTTGCTGACTTTTCCAGCTTTCATCCCCTCTCCCCATGGGACTCGGCTGGGTGTGTTATGAACATTTAGGGCATCCCGGGACTTGCGCGGCCATACATAAGATTTTATGTTAGAGTGTTTTACTTGTTTTAAGTGTTTAGCTCCTAAATGATCTCAGTAAGATACTACAGCTTGTTTCCGACATTTTATGACCTTTTTTGAGTAAAATATGCTTGAAACTATTTTTGTCCAAGTGTCCAAAACGCACCCAGCAAAATCCCAAGGGAAGTAGGGGGGGAAAAATGAGAAAAGTCGGCAAAAGTCCCCCAAAATGTTCTAAATACCTACCCAGGTTCGAGTCCCAACCTTGTTCGAGTGTGCACTCTTTTGAACATTTTCCCCGACTTTTCTCACTTTTCGCCCCACCTTCCCGTGGGACTTTGCTGGGCGCGTTTTGGACATTTTAGACATCCCGGCAGGCGACGGAACTTGTGGGACTCGAACCTGTGTAGGTATTTTGAACATTTTTGGGACTTTTGCTGACTTTTCCAACTTTCATCGCCTCTCCCCATGGGACTTTGCTGGGTGTGTTATGAACATTTAGGGCATCCCGGGACTTGCGCGGCCATACATAAGATTTTATGTTAGAGTGTTTTACGTGTTTTAAGTGTTTAGTTCCTAAACGATCTCAGTAAGATACTACAGCTTGTAGCTGAGATTTGATGACTTATTTTGAGTAAAACATGCTTGAAGCGAGAATTGCAAATGTTGCAAAGCTGTGTCATCAACACTCACAAGTATAAAAGTACTTTTTGAAGTAAGAATTTCTTATTTCAAGAATGTAAAACAAAATCATGACTTTGACACAATTGTTTCTCATATTAAAACAGATGTCAGCCAAATAGACTTTGCCGGTTTTTTTTCAATGAAACAATAGAAAATACGTACTCGTATACTGTAGTAGTACACTTGTTATTAGTGAGAATATACTTATTTTGAGGTATTTTGGGGTTCATTGAAGTTAGCTAATTTTACGTGTTTTGGAAAGTCTTGACAAGCCAAATTTTCTTGTTCTATTGGCAGATAATTTTGCTTAGTTCAAGTAAAATACCCCTCATTTTTGTATTTTTTTTCTTGTTTTTGAACACTGACTTTTTGCAGTGTGGGACAGTCAGAATAACAACTAGCTCGTAACCCGGATTTTTGCTGGCATCTTAAAGTGCAACAATTAGCCGAGAGACAGCTGGTATCCCCAAAAGCTGGGGTACTCGTATCCTGAGGTATTACTCTACCCTTACCTTTTTGCTAAGGACGTCCTGTCACTGTCGGTAGCTCACCTTCTCTCTCAACCCAACGTTCATTCAGACGAGGGTTGTACGGTATACCAATATTAGTATAGTACCGCGATATTAATTAACTCTGTCAGGCAGACGAGCATGTTCGGCAGTGCACAATCACGGAGTACTTACAAGCAGACAATGTGTGTAAACAACATACTTGCCAACCCTCCCGAATTTTCCGTGAGAAATTCAGCGCCTCTCCCGAAAACCTCCCGGGACAAATTTTCTCCCGAGCATCTCCCGAAATGAAGGCGGAGCTGGAGGCCACGCCCCCTCCAGCTCCATGCGGACCTGAGTGAGGACAGCCTGTTTTCACGTCCGCTTTCCCACAATATAAACAGCGTGTCCGCCCAATGACGTTATAACTGTAGAATGATCGAGGGCGAGTTCTTGGTTTCCTATGTGGGTTTATTGTTAAGCAGTTTCATTAACGTCCTCCCAGCGCGGTAACAACACACAACAACAGCAGTCATGTTTTCATCTGCTGTAAACAGCAATGTTGTGACACTTTTAAACAGGACAATACGGCCATCTACTGCAGTGGTCCCCAACCTTTTAGTATCCGAGGACCGGTCAACGCTTAATGATTTGTCCCGCGGCCCGGGTGGAGGGGTGGGGTGGGGGTGGGGGAGTATCCTTTTTTAAATGTTTTTATTTTTTTTCTTTGTCATGGAAAAGGGACGTTTTTGTCATGAAAAGGGAGGTTTTTGTGGTTGGTGCACTAATTGTAAGTGTATATTGTGTTTTTTATGTTGATGTAATAAAAATAAAAAAAAAATCATTTTTTTTTTATTTATTTTTTTTTTTTAATAAAAATTAATTAAAAAAAGTTTTCTGCAGCCCGGTACCAATCGGGCCACGGCCCGGTGGTTGGGGACCACTGATCTACTCTACATGCATATGGTTAGAAAAATAGTGACGGAGAATAGAATAAAGATGGACCATTCAACCCTTAACTCAACAATGAGTAGATGTGAATTAGTGAATTATATTTATATAGCGCTTTTCTCAAGTGACTCAAAGCGCTTTACATAGTGAAACCCAATATCTAAGTTACATTTTAAAACCAGTGTGGGTGTCACTGGGAGCAGGTGGGTAAAGTGTCTTGCCCAAGGACACAACGGCAGTGAATAGGATAGCGGAAGCGGGAATCGAACCTGCAACCCTCAAGTTGAGTGTGAGTGATGAGTGTTATGTGTGTGTATATGTGTAAATAAATGAACACTGAAATTCAAGTAATTATTTTATGTATATATATATATATATGTATATGTATATATATATATATATATATATATATATATACATATACATACTTGACTTGGTGAATTCTAGCTGTAAATATGCTCCTCCCCTCTTAACCACGCCCCCCACCCCACACTTCTTGAAATCTGAGGTCTCAATGTTGGCAAGTATGAGGTAGAACATGTTAAAAGAGAAAGTAAGCAGATATATACAATAAATGAACAAGTAGATTAATAATTCATTTTCTACCACTTACAAAATATTAGAATGTAAAATAACACAATATGTTACTGAATATGTCAGCAAATTATATTAGGAGCCTTTGTTTGTTTACTTACTACTATAGCGGTATAGCTCGGTTGGTAGAGTGGCCATGCCAGCAACTTGAGGGTTGCAGGTTCAATTCCCGCTTCCGCCATCCTAGTCACTGCCGTTGTGTCCTTGGGCAAGACCCTTTACCCACCTGCTCCCAGTGCCACCCACACTGGTTTGAATGTAACTTAGATATTGGGTTTCACTATGTAAAGCTCTTTGAGTCACTAGAGAAAAGGGCTATATAAATAAAATTCACTTCACTTCACTACTATTTAAGGACACACTTGCAATAATAAACATATGTCTAATGTACCCTAATATTTTTTTTCTAAAATAAAGCCAATAATGCAATTTTTTGTGGTCCCCCTTTATTTAGAAAAGTACCAAAATATATTTTGGTACCGGTAGCAAAATATTGGTATCGGGTCAAGACTAATTCAGACATAAGCAACCATGTTGCCGTCATGTGCAGAATGTATGTGAGATAAATATCCCCAAAAAGCAGATGTACTACAATTCTAAATCCAATTGGGCATTTTTTTGTTTCGCATCTGTTGGTGTTTTGTTTTTGTGTTAAATAGCGATGCAATGCTGTCTCCTCACAGGGCGGTGGGGATGGGCAACTCTGTGGTTGCCTCTCCGACAGGGATCACCACACCCAGAAAACTTACGGAGATGAAGAGCAACATGAAGATCTGTCCGGACTCGGCTGTAAGTTGAGTTCATTCTCCCCGGCAATTCCATTATAGCTGCTGAGGCACTGACGTAATCACAATCAGATTTACAAATATACAGTATGAGCTCTGCGCAGATTATTTGCCATTTGATTGGCGGCAGTTTACGGGTTGTGTTCAACCCTTGTATTATGTTGGAACAAATGACATTGATTATGTTGCGGGTCATTTTGACCAGTACTGTGTAAATGTTCTCAAAACAGTCAAGAAAACAGGTTAAACCAATAACAATTTTATTTTAGGTTATATAAACATTTAGAAAAGTGACATATAATACACTTTTTATTCGAATTGTATTATGTTAAGGGTCAATTTGACCCATTTCAGTTTTTGTGTTGATCAAAGTACTGGGTATCCTTTCTTTTTCTTGCTGAAATCTGGTGACTTTTCCTCATCTAGGGTCATGAACTGGTGTGAAAATTTGGACACTTTGTTGTGTAGTGGAATGTTTGTGCAGAGTTTGTATAAAAAGATGATGTTGCGAGTCATTTTGACCCAGGCGCTTTAATGTGGGTAAATAGCTGTTCAGATCCAAAAATAAACATGTCTCCTTGATGTATTTTTTACTTTGATGTACAATTGTTTGTATTTTGATTGTCTCTGAGACCCAGAGCCAGGTGTTTGAAGAGAGGGAACTTTCTCACACTTGCCCTTGTCTCCTCAGATGTCATCCTTCTGGAGCTCATTTTTGGTGAGTTTGTCAAAGAGATGACATGAGAACAGTGACAAGGACAAGTGTGAGAAAGTTCCCTCTCTTCACACACCTGGCTCTGGGTCTCAGAGGCAATCAAAATACAAACAATTGTACATCAAAGTAAAAAGTACATCAAAGAGACTGGTTTATTTTGGCTATTTACCTACATTAAAGTGTCTGGGTCAAAATGACCCGCAACATCATCTTTGTATACAAACTATACAAGACATTCCACTACACAACAAAGTGTCCAGATTTTACACACCAGTTCATGACCCTCAATGAGGAAAAGTCACCAAATTTCAGCAAGAAAAAGAAAGGATAACCAGTACTTTGATAAACACAAAAACTGAAATGGGTCAAATTGACCCTCAACATAATAGAATGGTTAATTTCTGCATTCTTTACACATACAAACTGTCGCCCACAAAATGTGCATTTCAATGAAAACGAAACAGAAATAATGTTATCGCCGTCTTACCTTATAAATGAAGTCCATACGCTGGTCCTTCTGGATAAAAATAGCCGTCAATTTCTGGTAAAAGTCCTCCTTCACTTCTTTCAGTTTTAAAGGGCGACTGAAATGAGATTTTCTTATTTGATATTGGACAGAGTGGTCAAGCGAACATGGTTCCCTACCACATGTCAAACGGCAGGTTTCGGTGAGAAAAATTTGGTAATAAGTCAGCTCTTATGGTAGACATGAGCGGATAGCTTGCGTCGTTAATCGTGCACCAGTCGAAGAGGCAGCTACGGACTCTCTTGCCTCCCCGACCGGCCGCCCCCGAACGTGGGATGCTTCCACAGAGGAGGAGGGGGAAAAAAAGCTTAGCCTGGCCCCAACGGCTGCCTTCCCTTCGCCTCGTCGAGAAACGTGGCTTCCCTCAGAGACACTGGCGGTCACCACACCAGTGGCCACACCCCTCCGACTTTCAGGTACCATATAATCTCACTAAAACACTAGTAACACAATAAGCAGACAAGGGGTTTTCCAGAATTATCCTAGTAAATGTTTTGATTGATTGATTGATACTTTTATTAGTAGATTGCACAGTTCAGTACATATTCTGTACCACTAAATGGTAACACCCGAATAAGTTTTTCAACTTGTTTAAGTCGGGGTCCACGTTAATCAATTCATGGTAAGTGGTATGTGTCTAAAAACATCTGAATCGTTCCCACTGCCCTTGCATTTTATTTTATTTTTTTTTTCTAGTTTTTCACTCTAACTTTCTTCATCCACAAATCTTTCATCCTCGCTCAAATGAATGGGGAAATTGTCGCTTTCTCGGTCCGAATCGCTCTCGCTGCTGGTGGCCGTGATTGTAAACAATGTTCAGATGTGAGGAGCTCCACAACCCGTGATGTCACGCGCACATCGTCTGCTACTTCCGGTACAGGCAAGGCTTTTTTATTAGCGACCAAAAGTTGCAAACTTTATCGTCGATGTTTTCTACTAAATCCTTTCAGCAAAAATATGGCAATATCGCGAAATGATCGAGTATGACACATAGAATGGACCTGCTATCCCCGTTTAAAGAAGAATAGGCCTTTAAGTGAAGTGAAGTGAATTATATTTATATAGCGCTTTTTCTCTAGTGACTCAAAGCGCTTTACATAGTGAAACCCAATATCTAAGTGTGGGTGGCACTGGGAGCAGGTGGGTAAAGTGTCTTGCCCAAGGACACAACGGCAGTGACTAGGATGGCAGAAGCGGGAATCGAACCTGCAACCCTCAAGTTGCTGGCACGGGCACTCTACCAACCGAGCTAAACCGCCCCGTAGTCAATGCAGTCATCCATGTTGAAAGTCGGGGTGCACGAGACGGAAAAAATAAGTCGCCGCGGCCACCGTATGTCTGGGATCATGAGCGCCCCTATCGTGAGGCACGAGAACTGCTTGCCTCACCTCGGACTTTTTTCAAGAATGCGTTCTGACGGCACGGCAGACAGAGAAATTTACCAGGGATTGCAAAAGTTCAGTGATTTTGAAGAAAAAAAAATCCAGATTAAAAACTAACAATTCCAATTATTTTATTGTTCCATATTTTAGTTCTTTGCATGATCACAGGTGAGGCACTGCCTCCCCTGCCTCCCCTGACCGCACATCACTGAATTCCGTGGTTTTGTACTTCAGTCCACGAAAAGTCTGCTTTATCGGCATGATATGACCCTCATTCAAGTTCAAATCTCCTGGACAGGCGTGTGGCTATTAAGTTAAAACTTGACTTACTCTCTCAAAATAACAAAATTTTGTAAGTTAAAATGACCTTCGGACATTTTATTATGTATCATGAGCGAGAAAAAATATTTCTTGAGTGAGCTCGGAAGAAGCAATGTTAAAGGGAGAAGGGCTAAATGGAGACAAAAAGTCAGCACTGCAGAATAACATAGGGAATTTAATCCTGATGTGAGGTTTTGATAGCACTGAGGAGCCCCCTTATCACAGGCACTCAATTTGACAAAGAGGCCATTTAATACCATTCCCCGAGCCTTTCATCAATCCTCTCTCGACAAAACACCGCACCAGAAAGACACTTTATGACCTCTGTGATCTATTTGCACCTAACAGGAAAGCATGGTTTTAAAGAATAACCCAATTATAGACATCAATTGTTTTTAACGCCACTCTAATCTTATCTTTAGTATTATTTGCAGATGATGCGACTGCATTTTGTTCGTGAAGAAACACACACTCAATCTAATACAAATAATAACAGAAGAAATTAACATATTAAGAAGATGGTTTGAAAAAAAACAGACAACCGTATTTCCTTGATTTGCCGCCGGGGCGCTAATTAATTTAAAACCTCTTCTCACTCCGGCACTTACCAAAGGCATGCAGTAAAAGCAAGCACGCGCTAATTATTTTAAAACCTCTTCTCACTCCGGCGCTTACCAAAGGCATGCGGTAAATTTAGACCTGCGCTTAAATACTTGAGTGTGATGTAAGGATACCATCATGAAAAGCACATTTAATAAAAAAAAAAAACATTATTATGGTCTTACCTTTACTTATAAATGAAGTCCATGCGCAGCTCCTTCTGATCAAAAGCATCGATAACTTGTTTATAAAAGTCTTCCTTATTTTTCTTCAGTTTTAAAAGTCTCTCTGTCTCGATCGAGATCTTCTATTATTACCTCCTACAAAAACCTCAATATAGGTCTCACTGAGACCTATATGTCATACACTGACTGCCCCCAACTAAAATCAACAGGAAGTTTGTTATTCCCACTTCAATACAACAACTGCATTACATTCACCATGCACTAGAGTCTCAAAATGGCGGCACCAAGGCGTCCTTATAAAATGCCCAAGCCATGAGACTGATGTATAACACATGTGTATACAACTTTTTCTCTCTGTAATAATCCATCCATCCATCTTCTACCGCTTATCTGGGCTTGGGTCGCGGGGACAGCAGCCAAAGCAGCCAAAGCAGTCCCGTCCATCGCTGCATTATTGTTTTTTGCTACTTTAAGGTGTATATTTTTTTTACATGAGATTTCCAATTAATTTTATCATCTATTATTACTCCCAAAAATGTGTTTTAATTTTACCCGTTCAATGTCTACTACGTCTATTTGTATTTGTGTCGCCAAAGAGCATTGTTTTAGATTTACTGATATTCAAAGATACCGTATTTCCTTGAATTGCCGCCGAGTATATAGTACGCGCCTGCCTAGAATTTCCACCGGGTCAAACTCGTCACGTCACGAGTGACACTTCACCTGTCATCATTTTCTAAATGGAGGAGGCTGATTTCAATCATTTGAAATCGCATACAGAGAAGAAGTTTAAGAGCTATTCAGTTGGATTTAAGGTCCAAGCTATTGAATATGCTAAAAAGAACAGTAAGCAGCTATGTTTTATTAATATACCGTAGCTGCGTGTGTCAAATATGAGTCATTAAATGACTCCTGCCACCTGTTGGTAGAGGGCGCTAGTGATCCTTCTTGCGACTACTCGGCTGCAGAAGAAGTGACAACAAGCAGCAAGACTGAGCAGCATGTGTTTGTTTTTTCCTCTCGCTTGCACTTTTAACATGGAGGATTACATATCTAAAATAAAACTGTTTTCTAAACTGGACTTTCAATGGAAGCAGGAGGTAATAAAGGAAGATCTCCATCGAGACAGAGATTTTTAAAACTGAAGAAAGATAAGGAAGACTTCTATAAACACGTTATCGATGCTTTTGATCAGAAGGAGCTGTGCATGGACTTCATTTATAAGTAAAGAAAAGACCATAATAACGTTTTTTTTCATCAGATGTGCTTTTCATGATGGTATCCTTACATCACACTCAAATGTATAAGCGCAGGCCTAAATTTACCGCATGCCCTTGGTAAATGCCGGAGTGAGAAGAGGTTTTAAAATAATTAGCGCATGCTTGCCTTTACCACATGCCTTTGGTAAACGCCGGAGAAGATGTTTTAAATTAATTAGCGGCTCGGCGGCAATTCAAGGAAATACGGTAAACTGAAACTGAACTAATCGGGCACGTTTTCGTGCGTGTTCAACAAAGTGTGCAAGCTGATGTCCCCGTGTGCTTCCCCCCTTTGTTTAGACCCTCCTCATTAGTCAGAAGATGGACCTCCGGGCTGACAACAAAGAGGTGCACATGGCAGACGCTGCCTGTCAAGACCACATGATGGGTGAGTGCTACCGCTGATGCTAAAGGAGCGTGTCCCTCAAACGTGGCTGCGGACTGGAGTGCATCCGTGTGACATTTGGCAATGTCATTCAGTGTTAGGACGATTACATGCAAGATGTGACGATGGTTTGTTATTATTGCAATGTCTTGCTCACCAGAATGTTTTTTTTTTCACATCCAACCTTAAGATCGCAGTGACTCACTGACTGCATGTTATTAAGTTCTGCAGGAGAAAGTGTTAAAAGGGAACATTATCACCAAACCTATGCAAGCGTCAATATATACCTTGATGTTGCGGAAAAAAGATCATTTATTTTTTTAACCGATTTCCGAACTCTAAATGGGTGAATTTTGGCAAATTAAACGCCTTTCTGTTTATCGGTCTTTTAGCGATGACGTCAGAACGTGACGTCACCGAGGTAACGCACCCGCCATTTTCATTTTCACATTACAAACACCGGGTCTCAGCTCTGTTATTTTCCGTTTTTTCGACTATTTTTTGGAACTTTGGAGACATCATGCCTCGTCGGTGTGTTGTCGGAGGGTGTAACAACACTAACAGGGAGGGATTCAAGTTGCACCACTGGCACGAAGTCTGCCGCCAGACCCCCATTGAATGTACCAGAGTGTCTGCACATTTTAGCGGCGATGCTAAGACAGACATGGCACAGAGATGTATGGATAACCTGCAGATGCATTTGCAACGATTAAGTCAACGAAATCACAAATGTGAGTTTTGTTGATGTTGTTGACTTATGTGCTAATCAGACATATTTGGTCGCGGCATGACTGCCAGCTAATCGATGCTAACATGCTATGCTAATCGATGCTAACATGCTATTTACGCTAGCTGTATGTACATTTGAAACTAGATACCCATATTTAATGCGAAACAAACACTTACCAATCGACGGATTTAAGTTGCTCCAGTGTCACAAGATGCGAAAGTCCTGATCGTTTGGTCCGCACATTTTACCGGCGATGCTAATAAGGCTATGGGCCACTTCATTAGGTACACACACGCTATGGCCGAAATGCGTCAATAGCTATTCGCTCAATAGCTTCAATTTCTTCTTCAATTTCGTTTTCGCTATCTGCCTCCATACTCCGACCATCTGTTTCAATACATGCGTAATCTGTTGAATCGCTTAAGCCGCTGAAATCCGAGTCTGAATCCGAGCTAATGTCGCTATATCTTGCCGTGGTAACCGCCATGTTGTTTGTATTGGCAGCCCTGTATGACGTCACAGGGAAATGGACAGTCGCGTCGCAAGTAGCGAAAATCAAGAACTTTAAAGCTTTTTTTAGGGATATTCCGGGAGGTGTAAAATTTTGAAAAAAAACTTCGAAAAATAAAACAAGCCAGTGGGAACTGATTTTTATTGTTTTTAACCCTTTTGAAACTGTGATAATGTTCCCCTTTAAAGCTGCAACTTTCATGAAACACAATTAGATTGTGTTCAATCCTACAAAAAATCTAACGCGCTGTAGATCAAGTTTATTGTTCTTCGGTCAACAAACAAACAGTTATACATCCGTAAAAAGGAAGAAAAAAAAAATGTTGCAGACCGAAAGGGTTTAGGCTGAAGTTGAAAACGTATTGCGCCTAACCCTATAAGCAATGTCAAGTACAAAATAAATATAAACTTCTAAAAATTGTGAATACCTATTATACACAACATGAACGTAGTTAAATTCCTTTTTTCTTTTTATTAAATCAACATAAAAAACACAAGATACACTTACAATTAGCGCACCGACCCAAAAAAAACGTCCTCCCCCATTTACACTCATTCACACTCCTCCTTTCTGTTATTAATATTCTGGTTCCTACAATATAAAACAATACAGTCTGCAAGGAATACAGTCCGTGTGTGCTGCTGGTCCACTAATAGTACTAACATTTTACAGTTAATTTTACTCATTTTCATTAATTACTAGTTTCTGTGTAACTGTTTTTATATTGTTTTACTTTCTTTTTTATTCAAGAAAATTAATTTTTACACACACACACACACACACACGCACACACACACACCAGGAGGAGGACAGAGTGTAGGTACACCGAACATCAGAGGGTCAAATGTGCGAGAAAATGAGAGCAGACAGTGTTGACAAAAAAACATTGCAACCTTGTGTGGGAACCATAGGTGCAGAAACACGAAAGAAGAATCCCTGTCGGACGCAGAAATAGTCAGAGAAATTTTCCGTGTAACGTTCATATTGTTGTTACTCAGCCAGCGTTTGCGCGTCTGATGGACCCGTTGCATTTTGTGGCTTTTAATGCCTCACAATCAAACACTTTTATGTTAAAATACTGAACAGACGTTTACCTTATCCCAATAAACATCTGTTCAGTATTTGAACATAAAAGTGTTTGATTGTGAGGCATCAAAAGCTACAAAATGCAACGGGTCCATCAGACCCCATAAGGTAAACAGACGTTTACCTTATCCCAATAAACATCTGTTCAGTATTTTAACATAAAATTGTTTAATTGTGATGCATCAAAAGCCACAAAATGCAACGGGTCCATCAGACCCACACACACGCACACGCACACACCAGGAGAAGGACAGAGTGTAGGTACACTGAACATCAGAGGGTCAAATGTGCGAGAAAATGAGAGCAGACAGTGTTGACAAACAACGTTGCAACCTTCTGTGGGAACCGCAGGTGCAGAAACACGAAAGCAGAAAATGGCGGGGATATTTTCCGTGCAACGTTCATGTTGTTGTTACTCGACCAGTAGTTGTGGGTCTGATGGACCCGTTGCATTTTGTGGCTTTTGATGCCTCACAATCAAACATTTTTTATGTTAAAATACTGAACAGATGTTTATTGAGATAAGGTGAACGTCTGTTCAGTATTTTAACATAAAAGTGTTTGGTTGTGAGGCATTAAAAGCCAGAAAATGCAACGGGTCCGTCAGACCCGCAGACACTGGCTGAGTAACAACAATATGAACGTTACACGGAAAATTTTTCGGACTATTTCTGCGTCCCACTGGGATTCTTCTTTTGTGTTTCTGCACCTGAGGTTCCCATACAAGGTTGCAACGTTGTTTGTCAACACTGTCTGCTCTCATTTTCTCGCACATTTGACCCTCTGGTGTTCTGTGTACCTACACTCTGTCCTCCTCCTGTCAAGGCCTGCTGTGTGTCCCAATCCCAATAAACAGACATTTTATATGTAATATAAAATGTGTAGGGCGTGTGGTCAGTAAATATGCATTCTGATATATGTTCTTCACAGGAAATTAGCCGAAGTCAGCAAGTCTCAGTTCGAAAAATCAACTAATTGTATAATTTTTCGTTTAGTAAAAAAGGAAAACGGGTCCCACAGGGATTCTTCTTTTGAGTTTCTGCAACTGCGGTTCCTACACAAGGTTGCAACGTTGTTTGTCAACACTGTCTGCTCTCATTTTATCGCACATTTGACCCTCTGGTGTTCTGTGTACCTCCACTCTGTCCTCCTCCTGTCAAGGCCTGCTGTGTGTCCCAATCCCAATAAACCGACATTTTATTTGTAATAGAAATGTGTAAGGGGGAGGGGGGTCAGTAAATATGTATTCTGATATGTTTTTCACAGGAAATTAGCCAAAGTCAGCGAGTCTCAGTTCGAAAAATCAACTAATTATATCATTTTTCGTTTAATAAAAAAAGAAAACGGGTCCCCCAGACCCGAACACCACACAAAAACCAGGTCCTGTCCAGATTATGTAGATCAAATACTTGGCAGAAAGAGAATAAACTGTACAGAGTGGCAGATCATTGAGGGGGAACAAAACAAGTGAAACTTGTAGTGATTTACATTACAAAGTATAACACATACCAAGCCTTTGAATATAAGACAAACTAATACAATGGGGAGTCAACACACTTACAAAGCACTTATAAATGAGCACGAAGAAACTTGTTTTTAGGCTCCAGAGCACAAAACCAATAAATACAGGGAAACAAATAGAGGCTGGCCAACAGACAGTGAAGGTGTCATCACGCCAGCTTCCTCTCGCCTCCGAGCGTGCAGCCTGGACGTGATAGCAGCTCATGAAAAACTACATTATGTCCGCTTGCTGTTGCCTCGGGCTGGAATTACGGAGGAAGTTGTTACAGTTTGCTTATAGAGAACATTTTCAACTGTCAGGCCTGGCATTCGATTATACAGTTTGGTAATCTATGGCTGCGCACCCTGCCTCGTACAAACCCCGTTTCCATATGAGTTGGGAAATGGTGTTAGATGTAAATATAAATGGAAAACAATGATTTGAAAATCATTTTCAACCCATATTCATTTGAATATGCTACAAAGACAACATATTTGATGTTCAAACTGATAAACATTTTTTTTTTTGTGCAAATAATCATCAACTTTAGAATTTGATGCCAGCAACACGTGACAAAGAAGTTGGGAAAGGTGGCAATAAATACTGATAAAGTCGAGGAATGCTCATCAAACACTTATTTGGAACATACCACAGGTGTGCAGGCTGATTGGGAACAGGTGGGTGCCATGATTGGATATAAAAAAAGCTTCCCAAAAAATGCTCCGTCTTTCACAAGAAAGGATGGGGCGAGGTACACCTCTTTGTCCACAACTGCGTGAGCAAATAGTCAAACAGTTTAAGAACAACGTTTCTCAAAGTGCAATTGCAAGAAATTTAGGGATTTCAACATCTACGCTCCATAATATCGTCAAAAGGTTCAAGGAATCTGGAGAAATCACTCCAAGTAAGCAGCATTGCCGGAAACCAACATTGAATGAAAGTGACCACCAATCCCTGTATCAAAAACCAACATCAATCTCTGCAGGATATCACCACATGGGCTCAGGAACACCTTAGAAAACCACTGTCACTAAATACAGTTTGTCGTTACATCTGTAAGTGCAAGTTAGAGCTCTACAATGCAAAGCGAAAGCCATTTATCAACAACATCCAGAAATGCCGCCGGCTTCTCTGGGCCCGAGATCATCAAAGATGGACTGATGCAAAGTGGAAAAGTGTTCTGTGGTCTGACGAGTTCACATTTCAAATTGTTTTTGGAAATATTCAACATCGTGTCATCCGGACCAAAGGGAAAGCGAACCATCCAGACGCAAAGTTCAAAAGCCAGCATCTGTGATGGTATGGGGGTGCATTAGTGCCCAAGGCATGGGTAACTTTCCCATCTGTGAAGGCACCATTAATGCTGAAAGGTACATACAGGATTTGGAACAACATATGCTGCCATCTAAGCGCCGTCTTTTTCATGGACGCCCCTGCTTATTTCAGCAAGACAATGCCAAGCCACATTCAGTATGTGTTACAACAGAGTGGCTTCGTAAAAAAAAGAGTGCGGGTACTTTCCTGGCCCGCCCGCAGTCCAGACCTGTCTCCCATAGAAAATGTGTGGCGCATTATGAAGCGTAAAATACAACAGTGGAGACCCCGGACTGTTGAACGACTGAAGCTCTACATAAAACAAGAATGGGAAAGAATTCCACTTTCAAAGCTTCAACAATTAGTTCCCAAACGTTTATTGAGTGTTGTTAAAAGAAAAGATGATGTAACACAGTGGTGAACATGCCCTTTCCCAACTACTTTGGCAGGTGTTGCAGCCATGAAATTCAAAGTTAATTATTATTTGCAAAAAAAATAAAGTGTATGAGTTTGAACATCAAATATGTTGTCTTGTAGTGCATTCAATTGAATATGGGTTGAAAAGGATTCGCAAATCATTGTATTCCGTTTATTATTTTAATTTAAAACAATTTCCCAACTCATATGAAAACAGGCTTATTTATTCAGCATTTTTACACTGAAGTGAGTGTTCCCGAGTGAGTCAACCGACAAGCTGGCTGTCCCTCCCTGCATGTTTACATCGAATCCATCTCGCGGGTTCTGCATGTGCTCGCGGATATCAGATGGAGAGTGTGCACAAAACAGGACTGTTTTTTTTGTTGTTGTTGTTGCACGGGGCGACCAGGTCCCGTTATACTAAGCAGATGCCATGTTCTCAACATGACGCCAGGACCTGGGCCACACCGCCTCGTTCCGTCTGTTCCCGCCTGGTTCACTTAACCACGTCCATTTGTTGCTGTGGTTCATACTGTATGCCAGGTGCGATTCCCACCTAGGCCTTCGGCGATGTCCGACTTCAAAGATCACCTCTCATCAGAGGTGGGTAGAGTAGCCAGAAATTGTACTCAAGTAAGAGTACTGTTACTTTAGAGGTTTATTACTCAAGTAAAAGTAAGGAGTAGTCACCCAAATATTTACTTGAGTAAAAGTAAAAAGTATGTTGTGAAAAAACTACTCAAGTAATGATTAACTGATGAGTAACCTCTTCCTTTAATAATTACGGCAACAAGTAATGCACAAAAACCTAAAAATATCAATGAGCAAATTCATAGCCAGGAATATCTCTTAAGCAACTAAAACAATAATATATATTAAATAATAATACATTAAAATAAAAAAAATGAAGGCAAATTGAGCCACAATAACTTAACAGCACCATAGGCTCAGTAGGCATTGATTGATTGATTGATTGATTGATTGATTGATTGAAACTTGTATTAGTAGATTGCACAGTACAGTACATATTCCCTACAATTGACCACTAAATGGTAACACCCCAATACGTTTTTCAACGTTAATCAATTACTTAATAAATGACCAAGTCGAGGTGATCTACCTTATATATACATACACACACATATCATATATATATATATACATATATATATACAGTATATAATTTGTAGTTTTTTATTTTGCCGTTTTTGTTGACATGTTAAAGGTGTTTTAATGAATATACATGCATGTTTAACATATAGATTCCTATCTTTCATGAAGACAAGAATATAAGTTGGTGTATTACCTGATTCTGATGACTTGCATTGATTGGAATCAGACAGTCTAGTGCTGATAATGTCCACGTTTTCAAATGGAGGAGAAAAAAAGTTCCTCTTTTCTGTCTAATACCACATGAAAGTCGTTGGTTTTTGGCATCTAATTTGTCCAGCTTCCATATTCGTTTTTATACACTTTACAAGAAATACATTGGCGGCAAACTCCGTAGCTTGCTAGTTTGTTTGCGCTGGCTTTCGGAGACTCTTATTTTGTTAGCGCAGGCGCGATGGAGCGGCGCTTTTATTGTGAAGACAGGAACTGTGCGATCAGTCTTTAGGCTTTTGACGGGAAGTACGGTTGAAATAAAAAGTGTCTTTTTTCCTTTACACTTTTGATTGATTGATTGAAACTTTTATTAGTAGATTGCACAGTACAGTACATATTCTGCACAATTGACCACTAAATGGTAACACCCCAATAAGTTTTTCAATGTTAATCAATTACTTAATAAATGACCAAGTCGAGGTGATCTACCTCATATATACATACACACACACACACATATATATATATATATACAGTATGTAATTTGTAATTTTTTATTTTGCCATTTTTGTTGACATGTTAAAGGTGTTTTAATGAATAAACATGCATGTTTAACATATAGATTCCTATCTTTCATGAAGACAAGAATATAAGTTGGTGTATTACCTGATTCTGATGACTTGCATTGATTGGAATCAAACAGTCTAGTGCTGATAATGTCCACGTTTTCAAATGGAGGAGAAAAAAAGTTCCTCTTTTCTGTCTAATACCACATGAAAGTCGTTGGTTTTTGGCATCTTATTTGTCCAGCTTCCATATTCGTTTTATACACTTTACAAGAAATACATTGGCGGCAAACTCCGTAGTTTGCTGGCTTTCGGAGACTCTTATTTTGTTAGCGCAGGCGCGATGGAGCGCCGCTTTTATTGTGAAGATAGGAACTGTGCGATCAGTCTTTAGGCTTTTGACGGGAAGTACGGTTGAAATAAAAAGTGTCTTTTTTCCTTTACACTTTTGATGGATTGATTGAAACTTGTATTAGTAGATTGCACAGTACAGTACATATTCTGCACAATTGATCACTAAATGGTAACACCCCAATAAGTTTTTCAACTTATTTAGGTCGGATTCGACGTGTGACGGTCATGTGACCGCCTGGTTTTGTTTGATTGGTCCAACGTCACCAGTGACTGCATTTGATTGGTGAAACGCAGGCATGCGTAGTTCCTACTTTGAATGCGTGTCTGAAAAACCAAAACAAACAAAACGTGCATTAACAGATCGATAAAAAAAAAAGTAGCGAGTAACGAGCTGATTGTAGATAAATGGAGCGGAGTAAAAGTAGCGTTTCTTCTTAATAAATATACTCAAGTAAAAGTAAAAGTATGTTGCATAAAAAACTACTCATAGAACTACAATTTATCACAAAAGTTACTCAAGTAGATGTAACGCAGTAAATGTAGCGCGTTACTGAGTTCAAACCCTGGCTGAGTCATACCAAAGACTATAAAAATGGGACCATTACCTTCCTGCTTGGCACTCAGCATCAAGGGTTTGAATTGGGGGGTTAAAACTCAAAAATGATTCCCGAGCGTGGCCACCGCTGCTGCCCACTGCTCCCCTCATCTACCAGGGGGTGATCAAGGGTGATGGGTCAAATGCAGAGAGCAATTTCACCATAATAATTGGAACTTTGACTTTTAACTTTATAACAAGGGTGTCCATTCAGGGGCCGCATACAGACAATGTCATGCTTTTGTCACTTCCCGATTTACAGCTCTTTTTTTTCCAAAGTATATCTATTTTACATTTTTTTAAACAACAGGTTCGCAACTGTATATACCAGGGGTCAGCAACCTTTAGTATACAAAGAACCATTGGAGCTCATTTCCCCCCAAATAAAACTCACCTAGAGCCAGGAACTCGGTTCGATTCCTAAAATGACGATACCACCACTTTTATTTCCCATACACTTATGCTCTAGAGCAGGGGTGCCCATTACGTCGATCGCGAGCTACCAGTCGACCGCGGGGGGTGTGTCAGTCGATCTCCAGCCAGGCTTTAAAAAAAAATAGACCTAAAAATTAGTGATCCTCAATCTTCACCAAGACGTCACTTAAATGACATTCACGGTACCGGAGGGTCTTGTGAGATGACGCTGGCTGCTGCAAGATCATTATTATGAAAATATGACCGAGAGGAAGGCGAGAAACACTTTTTATTTCAACAGACTCTCGCGCCGTACCTTCCGTCAAAACTCTAAAGGCCGACTGCACATTTCCTATCTTCACAATAAAAGCCCTGCTTCATGCTGCCTGCGCTAACTAAATACAGAGTCTCGGAAAACTGCCGTGCACAAGCGATCCCTCAGAAAGCTGGCGTGCACATCACTTGTGCACGCCAGCTTTCCGAGACTCTTATTTTGTTAGCGCAGGCAGCATGAAGCAGGGCTTTTATTGTGAAGATAGGAAATGTGCAGTCGGCCTTTAGAGTTTTGACGGAAGGGACGGCGCGAAAGTCTGTTGAAATAAAAAGTGTTTCTCGCCTTCCTCTCTGTCATTTTTTTATAATAATGAACTGGCAGCAGCCAGCGTCATCTCACAAGACCCTCGGGTGCCGTGAATGTCAATCAAGCAAGCTACGGAATTTGCCGCCAATGTTTTTCTTGTAAAGTGTATGGAAGCTGGATGAATTAGATGCCAAAAACCAACCACTTTCATGTGGTATTGTACAGAAAGGACAACTTTTTTTCTCCTCCATTTGAAAATGTGGGCGTTATCATCATTACTGTCTGATTCCAATCAATGCAAGTCATCAGAATCAGGTAATACACCAACTTATATTCTTGTCTTCGTGAAAGAAAGACATCTATATGTGTTACACATGCTTGTATTATCATTAAACACATTTAACTTGTTTACAAAAATGTCTCTTTCATAAATAAATAAATATAAATGATATATATAAATGAGGTAGAGCCCCTCGAGTTGGTCAATTGAAAAGTAGCTCGCCTGCAGAAAAAGTGTGGGCACCCCTGCTCTAGGACTTATGAAATCAAACACTTTTTTGATTTATTTCTGGGTAAAACTAATAAGCAAATCATCAAATTATATTGAACATTAGAAACAACATACACTGTTTCTTCCCTTATTAATGAATACAAAAATAAAAATAAACTCATTCCAATATTCTGAAGGCGTACTACTAGTGCTTATTCATTTGACAAAAATCTGAAAACAACCACCGAGTCATCAATAAAAACAGCAAATGAATAAAAATGGAAGTAAATAAAATGTTTCTCTTTTTTGATCCGTCCATTACTAGGGGTTGACCGCTAAAGTCCCAGAACTCTCCAAAGTAACAACTGTGAAATTCAAATGAACTAACTAAATAAAATGAAAATTAATAGATCAAGTAACCATTATTTGTTGACATTCGGTTTCAAAGCCAAAGGGAGCCAAGGCGGAGGCATGAAAGAGCCGCTGCTTGCAGACCCCTGGTACATACCAATATCCTCAACTAGTCAACAACAAGTACACTTTAAATATATTAACAACTTTTAATACCTGTATATTTACCATTTGTTGTCAGTGGCGGGCCGTGCGTTTCCCACCTAGGCCTTCAGTGATGTCCGACTTCAATGATTACCTCTCAAAATACCATCATTTATGTCACCACGTGACCATTTCTGGAGAAATACTACACGGGAACACATTTACGCCCTACTGGGCATTAAATCACATGTAGTGCTTCAATAAACTGTTTATAACAAGGGTGTTCAATTAGGGGCCGCATACAGAAAATGTCATACTTTTGTCTCTTCCTGATTTACAGCTCGTTTTTTTTCCAAAATATATATATTTTAAAAAATGTTAAACAGGTTTGCAAAAGTCTATACCAATAACCTCATATAGTCAACAAAAATGTCACTTTAAATATATTAACAACTGTTGTCCGTGCGTTTCCCACCTAGGCCTTCAGTGATGTCCGACTTCAAAGATGACTTCTTAAAGGGGAACATTATCACAATTTCAAAAGGGTTGAAAACAATAAAAATCAGTTCCCCGTGGCTTGTTGTATTTTTCTAAGTTTTTTTCAAAATTTTACCGGTCTCGGAATATCCCTAAATAAAGCTTTAAAGTGCCTTATTTTCGCTCTCTGCGAAGACACTGGCCATTTCCCTGTGACGTCATACAGTGCTGCCAATGTAAACAAACAATGCGAATACCACAGCAAGATATAGCGACATTAACTCGGATTCAAACTCGGATTTCAGCGATTTAAGCGATTCGACAGATTACGCATGTATTGAAACGGATGGTTGGAGTATGAAAATATTGAAGAAGAAACTGAAGCTATTGAGCAAATAGCTATTGACGCTATTCATAGCCATAGCATGGCCGAATAGCTGCGTTAGCATCGCCGGTAAAATGTGCGGACCAAACGATCAGGACTTTCGCATCTTTTGACACTGGAGCAACTTAAATCTGTCGATTGGTAAGTGTTTGTTTCGCATTAAATGTGGGTGGAAGGAAACGTAATATAGTTGCAAATGCATCTGCAGGTTATCCATACATCTCTGTACCATGTCTGCTTTAGCACCCCGGGTAAATAGCATGTTAGCATCGATTAGCGTAGCATGTTAGCATCGATTAGCTGGCAGTCAACATCAACAAAACTTACCTTTGTGATTTCGTTGACTATCGTTGCAAATGCATCTGCAGGTTATCCATACATCTCTGTGCCATGTCTGTCATCGCCGGTCAAATGTGGAGACACTCCGGCACATTCAATGGGGGTCTGGCGGCAGACACTTTGGCATCTTCGGGCCAGTGGTGCAACTTGAATCCCTCCCTGTTAGTGTTGTTACACCCTCCGACCACACACCGTCGAGGCATGATGTCTCCAAGGTTCCAAAAAATAGTCAAAAAAACGGAAAATAACAGAGCTGAGACCCGGTGTTTGTAATGTGTTGAAAATGAAAATGGTGGGTGTGTTACCTCGGCGACGTCACATTCTGACATCATCGCCTCCAGCGCGATAAACAGAAAGGCGTTTAATTCGCCAAAATTCACCCATTTAGAGTTCGGAAATCGGTTAAAAAAAGAGATGGTCTTTTATATTGACGCTTACATAGGTCTGGTGATAACGTTCTCCTTTAAAATACCATCATTGATGTCACCACGTGATAATTGCTGGAGAAATACTATACAGAAAAACATTTACTGGTCATTTTATCACATCAACAGTGTACAAAACAAGTTATTTTATGGCCCATTTAAAAGAAAACAAAACGCATCAGCAATTAAAACATATCTTATGTGGAACTGTGAAAATTAAAATTGCAAAAAAACAATAAAAGTGAACAAATAAAATGTTTGCTCTCACAATTAGACGCCATACACACCAGTGGTAGCCCTCGTCGTCGGCGTATTCGAGTGGAAATGGCGAGCATTTCATCACCGAAAGCTGAGCTAGCTTCCGGGTTTGGCCGACATCCTCTCACAAGATGTAGTTTCCCTTTAAATATCCTTCTTGAAAATGGCCTTGCAAATATATATCTGCCACCTAATCAACGTTTTGTTCTACTTCTTTGCACACTTCCCTGCTAAATTGAAACTTGTGATTGGACACTCACTTTGGAACGACCAGTGAGTATCCAATCACAGTCTCGTTAACATCAGGCTACCTAATTAGGCTACTGTCAACAACTTGTGATCTGATTGTCAATCACAACTGTCCATCAACTCTATGTGTTCTCAAATTCATCCGCTAACGGTCCCGATGAGTATCCAATCACAGGATGCGTAAATGTCACGTTCAACATTAGGCCATTACTGACAATAACTCATGATCTGATTGGCTATCGCAATGGTCTATCAACTGTATGTCCCCGTTCACTTACAGTGCACGTACGCCCGCATTGTTTATTCTGAAGTCCCTGGGCAGATTTGGTACAGCATGGCAACATATTCTACCTGAATTCTGATTGTATAAATTAAACAAAAAATGATTTTATCTTTAATTTTGATCATGAGTTCTAGTTAGGCCAGCAGAGAAGACCTTACTGGCCCTGACTGCACACAACTGATATAAACCCTGGCCAATTTCTCCAGTGTCTCCTCAAGTTGTGCCGGTTTATAATCCAGGATCGCGAATATATGCATGAATTCTTTGGATTTTAACATGGTCCAAATGTTTTTTCTCTCTCCTTTGCACCGACGGCGGAAACTTCTGCAGACGCCTTGTACTCTCGCCAGCCCTTCCGTTGTGTGTGAAGCCCTAGTTCCTCATCCTGTGTGTTGACCCCCAGCTTCCCCAGATGTCACACTCCTTTCCTTGTCCCTTCAGGCTCCGGGTGTCAGATGAGAACGCTCGACAGCGGGATCGGCACCTTTCCTCTCCCTGACTCTGTCACTCGGGCTAGCGGTCGGCATTTCCCCAAATCCGAGTCTAGCCCGAATGGGGTGACTGCCGAGTTCCGAGCGGGGCCGGCCTCCCATCCAACAGACTCCTCACAATCCAGTGTCAAAGTGCCTTCCCCTCCCAACACCCACCTGCATGCTCGTTCCAGCTTGGGTCACTCCCTGTCCGACCCGTCCGTTACCCACAGCGTCGACGCCTTGGACGCCCAGACTCGTTTGCCCCAGCTGGCTCGTAAGTGACCTCTTCCATTGATATACTGAATCAAAAATCCACACCTCAACTTAGTTTCAGAGCCTTCAAGTACCAGTAGAGTGTAAAAACAAGTCTTCATATGTTTCTTTGTCCTTGACAGTTGGCAATGTTTAAGTTTTTCCTCTGTGTTTGTCTTTGTTTCCTGTCAGCGCTCTGTTTGTCTCCCTGAGTGCTGTGTCTCCCCAGCTGTGGCTGATTGGCACCTGGCCACACCTGGTGTCAATCAGCCAGGAACTATTTAAAGCTGCCTTCCCCTCCAGTCAGTGCTGGATTATTGTCACCACTACCTGTCAATGTTATTAATACTTTTCGTTGTAGCTGTGTCTACTTCTGTTCACTCTGCTCATGTCATAGTTCCTTCGTGTCACAGTAAGTGTTTTTGTTTCTAGTCCACAGTTAGCCTTTGTGCTAGTTTTTGTTCATAGCCAAGTTTGTTCCCCGCCTTGTACTCGCCTTTTGTTCGTACCCTTTTGTTTGTTCTTGTTTTAGTGGTAAATTAAATCATGTTTACCTGCACAAAGCCTGCCGCCTTCTCCGCATCTTGGGGTTCATCAACAACATCACCTGACACTTTGTGTTTCATCGTATCCATTAATCCGTATCTAACTGTATGTACAATTCGCAAAGTATCTTAGGACTTCGTTTAGACATCACAAAATGCCACAAATTCAGTCAGATATTTTGAATATTCCATTGTGAAGGCTATACAGATTGACGTCACGGTAATAATGCTTCTGCACTCTTACCATGTTATTAGAGCAGTCATACTGGAAATATGCAAGCAATTGGAAAGTGCTGTGGTGTTAGTCATTCACAATATTTATGTGAGACAAGAACACAAATGCTTGGCTTTTTTCATTGTGAAAGACTCTTGCCGTCGTCGCTCGGGTTCCACTGACCACCAAGGAAGGACATTGCTTTCGCCGGTTTGACTCTCGTTTATTTTGCAATAAAGGATTTCTTTTGCACCGTCGCCGCTCCCGCTGCTCGGTCTCCATGTCTCGCTCCTCGTCTCTCGCTCTCCGGCCCGCGCTTTGGTCGGCCACATCTCCGTCTCTCGTGTCTTGCTTCCTGTTGCTTCTGCTCTCCAGCCACTGCTGCGGACTCTCCACCTCCTTCAGCCCCAATCTCTCCTCCTTCTCCCCTTTTATACACTGTTAGGAGATACATTAATTGTGTCGATCCACGCACCTGAATTCGACGTCGTTCCCGGCACGCCCCGCCTCTTCACTCGGTTGTCATCTCTGCCTCCTCGTCGCCATCTTGGGCCGGGCTCCAGCGTGCCCTGCCGCTCCGTCGGACCGTCGGCTCTATCCAATAATGTATTCGAAATCCTAAATAAATGTCTAGCAACTGAGTCAACAGATCGAAGGTCATCCGTTGCTCTCATTATACACTCTCTAAAACATCCAGAAAGCGTTAACATAAGTCCATTTACATGTCGTGACCTGAAAATTGACTAAATACGAGTGATATTGTTATTTTAAGCGCTAAAGCAGACGGACTATTTTAACAGCGCATTGATAGCAGTGAGCTAATGCTAGCTAATACTAGTATTGTTGACAAACTGCTTCGTCTCACTCGTTTCCACTCTACTAAATAGTGGAAAGACAAGTTGCCTCTATGTTGAAGCTATTATTTATATCCGATTTATGACAATAAAAGACTTCTAAAGTTTGCAGATAAAAAGATAGGATCGAAATGGTATCCATCGCACAGAGATTCTTGAGCCATTTTGAGGAGGCCAGTCTTGTGATCGCTTGATGGCGCGCTAGGAACCAAAGATAACGTCCCTATCATCAACAATGGTATTCAAGAAGACTTTGTGAGCGACAACAACGTTTACTTTGGGAAGATTATGATCCAGGACTTTATATTTTTGAGCCCGAACACAAAGAGGATGAGCAATAATGAACATTGAAGCTGCTATCCGGATGCGGCTTCATTTTGACGCTAACATCCGCAGCTCTGCTAGGAGCTAAACATACAAACTAACCATGTTAAACCATAACAAGACAAATATTTAACGGAATATTTCCACTTTCGCTGGGATTTCGGCCAACAGTACCCTAACATAATTCCGTTTAGATGAAGATTCAATCGGAATCCTTACAAAGTTGCTGCATCATGCATTTATTTTTTTGGTCTTTTTTTTAACCTTGGGGATGTGAAAGTCGACCAGCCTGTCGCTTCACGGCCATATTTGTCTACTACCAGGTGAGACATGTATGGATGATAATCTAGAATTGACTTTTAGCAAGTTTGAGATGAAGCAGAAGCCACCGCCGTCTTATAATGTGTCTACAACAGCAGCGTAAGATAGCATTAGCTCACTGTTACCAGTGTTCCGCGGAAATGGTCCATCTGCGTCAGCGCTTATAATAACAATATCACTCATATTTGGTTAATTTTCTGGTGGCGGTCGGCGGTTTCTAGATGATTTTAGAGAGTGTATACTGTGCTCAACGTTCTATTGAGTCATTTGTTAGCTACTTATTTAAGATTTTGAAGGCATAAAAAAATCCAAGCATATGTGTTCTCGTCTTACATAAGGATTGATAATGATGGCTTTTAAATTTTCGCGTATTTCCAGTGTGGCTGATCTAATAACATGGTCAGAGTGTTACTCCTGTGAGGTAGAATCTACGGAAATTACCGAAGGTGTTCAGAGCGGGATATTCAAAATGGCTTATGGAATTTATGGCATTTTGTGACCTTTGGACGATATTTTCACATACTTTGCGGATTGTAAATACAATTGGATATATCCACTCTGCTGTGGTACTTTAAACCTTTCAATGCACATACAGAGTTACAGTCATGGTCAAAAGTTTACGTACACTTGTAAAGAACATCATGTCATGGCTGTTTTGAGTTTCCAGTATTTTCTACGACCATTATTTTTCTTAGTTTTTGTTTCAACTGACCAGAGAACTTTCCTCCAGAAGGTCTTATCTGTGTCCATGTGATGTCAGATGAAACAAAAATTGAGCTGTTTGGCCATAATACCCAGCAATATGTTTGGAGGAGAAAAGGTGAGGCCTTTAATGCCAGGAACACCACACCTATCAATCAATCAATGTTTACTTATATAGCCCTAAATCACTAGTGTCTCAAAGGGCTGCACAAACCACTACGACATCCTCGGTAGGCCCACATAAGGGCAAGGAAAACTCACACCCAGTGGGACGTCGGTGATAATGATGACTATGAGAACCTTGGAGAGGAGGAAAGCAATGGATGTCGAGCGGGTCCAACATGATACTGTGAAAGTTCAATCCATAATGGATCCAACACAGTCGCGAGAGTCCAGTCCAAAGCGGATCCGACACAGCAGCGAGAGTCCCGTTCACAGCGGAGCCAGCAGGAAACCATCCCAAGCGGAGGCGGATCAGCAGCGCAGAGATGTCCCCAGCCGATACACAGGCAAACAGTACATGGCCACCGGATCGGACCGGATCCCCTCCACAAGGGAGGGGGGGACATAGGAGAAAAAAGAAAAGAAACGGCAGATCAACTGGTCTAAAAAGGGAGTCTATTTAAAGGCTAGAGTATACAAATGAGTTTTAAGGTGAGGCTTAAATGCTTCTACTGAGGTGGCATCTCGAACTGTTACCGGGAGGGCATTCCAGAGTACTGGAGCCCGAACGGAAAACGCTCTATAGCCCGCAGACTTTTTTTGGGCTTTGGGAATCACTAATAAGCCGGAGTCCTTTGAACGCAGATTCCTTGCCGGGACATATGGTACAATACAATCGGCAAGATAGGCTGGAGCTAGACCGTGTAGTATTTTATACGTAAGTAGTAAAACCTTAAAGTCACATCTTAAGTGCACAGGAAGCCAGTGCAGGTGAGCCAGTACAGGCGTAATGTGATCAAACTTTCTTGTTCTTGTCAAAAGTCTAGCAGCCGCATTTTGTACCAACTGTAATCTTTTAATGCTAGACATGGGGAGACCCGAAAATAATACGTTACAGTAGTCAAGGCGAGCATGGTGGTGGTAGTATTATGCTCTGGGCCTGTTTTTGCTGCCAATGGAACTGGTGCTTTACAGAGAGTAAATGGGACAATGAAAGAGAAGGATTATCTCCAAATCTTTCAGGACAACCTAAAATCATTAGCCCGGAGGTTGGGTCTTGGGTGCAGTTGCGTAATCCAACAGGACAATGACCCTAAACACATGTCAAAAGTAACTAGAATTAAGGTTTTAGAATGGCCTTCCCAAAGTCCAATGCTGAAGAAACACGTCTTTGTCGGAAAACCAACAAATTTAGCTGAACTGCACCAAATTTGTCAAGAGGAGTGGTCAAAAATTCAACCAGAAGCTTGTGGATGGCTATATTGCAGTGAAACTTGCCAAGGGACATGTAATCAAATATTACATTGCTGTTTGTATACTTTTGACCCAGCAGCTTTCAGTAGACCCATAATAAATTCATAAAAGAACCAAACTTTCATGAATGTGACCAACAAGTATGTGTTCCAATCACTCTACCACATGGGTGTCAAACTCTGGTGCCCGCCGTGTAATTTCATTTGGCCCTTGAGGCAATATCAAATTCAATCAATCAATCAATGTTTATTTATATAGCCCCAAATCACAAATGTCTCAAAGGACTGCACAAATCATTACGACTACAACATCCTCGGAAGAACCCACAAAAGGGCAAGGAAAACTCACACCCAGTGGGCAGGGAGAATTCACATCCAGTGGGACGCCAGTGACAATGCTGACTATGAGAAACCTTGGAGAGGACTTCAGATGTGGGCAACCCCCCCCCTCTAGGGGACCGAAAGCAATGGATGTCGAGCGGGTCCAACATGATACTGTGAAAGTTCAATCCATAGTGGCTCCAACACAGCCGCGAGAGTTCAGTTCAAAGCGGATCCAAGACAGCAGCGAGAGTCCCGTCCACAGGAAACCATCCCAAGCGGAGGCGGGTCAGCAGCGTAGAGATGTCCCCAATCGATACAGGCGAGCGGTCCATCCTGGGTCTCGACTCTGGACAGCCAGTACTTCATCCATGGTCATCGGACCGGACCCCCTCCACAAGGGAGGGGGGGACATAGGAGAAAGAAAAGAAGCGGCAGATCAACTGGTCTAAAAAGGAGGTCTAATTAACATTAGAGCTGACTCGCCGCCGTAACGCCACATTCACCGATAATACTCATACCTACAACCCTCCCAATTTTCCCGGGAGACTTCCAAAGTTCAGTGCCCCTCCTGAATTTCTCCCGATTTCCACCCGGACAATAATATTGGGAGTGGGCCGTAAAAGCACGGCTTTTGGCGTTCTTTACATGTCGCCACGTCCGCTTTTCTTCCATAAAAACAGCGTGCCGGCCCACTCACATAATATATGCGGCTCATACACACACACAAGTGTATGCAAGGCGTACTTGGTCAACAGCCATACAGGTCACACTGAGGGTGGCAGTATAAATAAGATTAACACTGTTACAAATATGCGCCACACTGTGAACCGACAGCAAACAAGAATGACAAACACATTTCGGGAGAACATCCGCACCGTAACACAACATAAACACAACCGGACAAATATCCAGAACCCCTTGCATCATTAACTCTTCCGGGACACTACAATATACACCCCCGCTACCACCAAACCCCGCCCCAACTCATTAAAAGCGTTACTAAAACGGCCTTCTTTCATCTCCGTAATATCGCTAAAATTCGCTCCATTCTCTCCACTAAAGACGCCGAGATCATTATCCATGCGTTTGTTACGTCTCGCCTCGATTACTGTAACGTATTATTTTCGGGTCTCCCCATGTCTAGCATTAAAAGATTACAGTTGGTACAAAATGCTGCTGCTAGACTTTTGACAAGAACAAGAAAGTTTGATCACATTACGCCTGTACTGTATATACCTTTATATACATATATACATACATATATACCTGTACTGGCTCACCTGCACTGGCTTCCTGTGCACTTAAGATGTGACTTTAAGGTTTTAATACTTACGTATAAAATACTACACGGTCTAGCTCCATCCTATCTTGCTGATTGTATTGTACCATATGTCCCGGCAAGAAATCTGCGTTCAAAGGACTCCGGCTTATTAGTGATTCCCAAAGCCCAAAAAAAGTCTGCGGGCTATAGAGCGTTTTCCGTTCGGGCTCCAGTACTCTGGAATGCCCTCCCGGTAAAAGTTTGAGATGCTACCACAGTAGAAGCATTTAAGTCTCACCTTAAAACTCATTTGTATACTCTAGCCTTTAAATAGACTCCCTTTTTAGACCAGTTGATCTGCCGTTTCTTTTCTTTTTCTCCTACGTCCCCCCCTCCCTTGTGGAGGGGGACCGGTCCGATCCGGTGGCCATGTACTGCTTGCCTGTGTATCGGCTTGGGGACATCTCTGCGCTGCTGATCCGCCTCCACTTGGGATGGTTTCCTGCTGGCTCCGCTGTGAACGGGACTCTCGCTGCTGTGTTGGATCCGCTTTGGACTGGACTCTCGCGACTGTGTTGGATCCATTATGGATTGAACTTTCACAGTATCATGTCAGACCCGCTCGACATCCATTGCTTTCCTCCTCTCCAAGGTTCTCATAGTCATCATTGTCACCGACGTCCCACTGGGTGTGAGTTTTTCCTTGCCCTTATGTGGGCCTACCGAGGATGTCGTAGTGGTTTGTGCAGCCCTTTGAGACACTAGTGATTTAGGGCTAAACATTGATTGATTGATAAAATTTGTGTTTTGATTTTATTTGATATGCCATTGATATTTTTTAATTTTTATTATTTGAAACTGGATTTTGCATGTCACTATAAAGTTATATAAGCCTTACTAGGTCAATATTCAATGCAAAACTTGTTTGGGTCCCTATTAAAGGGTTAATTTGTTGTTTTAAATTTTGGCCCACTCTATATTTGAGTTTGACACCCCTGCTCTACCACAAAACTCAAAACAGCGAGGCCATTATGTTCTTCACAAGTGTATGTAAACTTTTGACCACGACTGTATTTATCGCAATTGGGCATCTTTCAAAGGATAAATGAAAGACTGGATATCTGCAATTTCAACACCCTCACAATCGCTTAGGGTTTTGCAGCTGAGATTGTATACTTGGCTTATTTGGAACATCTCCTAAAGCTCCTCCAGCCTCGCTATTTATTGGCTTCAGTTCATTGGACGTAATTGTTCCTTGATTAAGACCTCAACCTGTTTAACCTCAAACCCCACAACTCTTTGGACTTGCAGGTGCGAGCAGGACCAAGAGGCTGAGTCTGTTTGGCCCGCAGAGCGGCAGCTCGTCGTTCTCCGAACCCAAGGAGGATGAAACCGGGAAGAAGGATGACATTCTTGTTGTAAGTTAGTCACAGAATGATGTTAGGGTCTTTATTGTCATTGCACAAGTACAACGAAACTTTGTTTTCAGCACAAATCCGTTCAAGATTAGACAAACAAACAGTGTACATTGTTACAGAAAAGGAACACTGATGGGTCGCCACAAGGCACCCTGTAAAATATGGGGGGGAAATAGGTAAAACGCTGGGGAAGGATGAATAAAAAAATACTATCTAGACTGAGCTACTAAGGGGGCCCAGTCTGGAGTGGGAAAAAAACTCAATAGCAAAGCAAATATACATATTACAACGTACATCTGAAGATATCTAGCAACAGAGGGTAGGGAGTGCGGGGTCATGGTGGTAGGTCACAGCTCTCAGGTCTGACCATCCTTTCATCACTCCTATGGGATTTGCGTCGAGAGCGTTGAGTTGGGGGGTGTATGTGTGGCGTATATTTTTTTGGACGCATGTTTGCGTGTAAGCCTACAGTGTGTCTCTGTTCCGCGGCCTTGATCTTGTGGAGTCGCTAGTCCAACGTCAACAACAATAGGTGTGTGTCCATGAGAGACAGGAAGGGAGTTTGATGTTTCTTCGCTGCACTGTCCTTCAGGAGAGTCTCGAAGGCAGGGAAACAATCCAAGTTAGAATGTTATGCATGCGAGTAAAAATAAAATTTGCTTTCCACTCTAAATTGTTTATGAATGGTCCTCAAAAACCTGCGGGGCAGACCGTCCACAGTTCTTCCCGCATCCTCCAATCATTTGTGGCAGCTTTGGAGTACTGGATGACCATTGATGAAGTACTGGCTGTCCAGAGTCGAGACCCAGGATGGACCGCTGGTCGGGACCCAGGATGGACCGCTCGCCTGTATCGGTTGGGGACGTCTCTACGCTGCTGATCCGCTTGAGATGGTTTCCTGTGGACGGGACTCTCGCTGCTGTCTTGCATCCGCTTGAACTGAACTCTCGCGGCTGTGTTGGAGCCACTATGGATTGAACTTTCACAGTATCATGTTGGACCCGCTCGACATCCATTGCTTTCGGTCCCCTAGAGAGGGGGGGTTGCCCACATCTGAGGTCCTCTCCAAGGTTTCTCATAGTCAGCATTGTCACTGGCGTCCCACTGGATGTGAATTCTCCCTGCCCACTGGGTGTGAGTTTCCCTTGCCCTTTTGTGGGTTCTTCCGAGGATGTTGTAGTCGTAATGATTTGTGCAGTCCTTTGAGACATTTGTGATTTGGGGCTATATAAATAAACATTGATTGATTGATTGATACTTTGAAAATATTCCAATTTGTCGACAAACCAGAGCAAGGCTTACTCCAATCAGCAGATGTCCTGTTGTCATAATTTCGAATATGTAGATATCTTCACGTCCTGGACTGAAAAGTGTCACCAGGCACGCGACACTCCTTCTTCTCCCAAGAGTCCGTTTTGTGTCCGGCAACAACCGCTCCGTCACGACAAGCAGGATCCCCCAAACCCAAGACCTTATCAATTTCATTGAGGCCAGTTAAATAGTTCCGATGTTTAGATTTGGGGAGCAGTGCAAAAAGAGGCAACAAAAAGGTTAAGATAGGAGAGGAAAGGGGAACGTCCGCCCTCGACGAGTTCCAGAGAGAAAGAGGTAAGCAGGTATTGGACAATGTTGAAGAACAAAGGCTTTTACCACTTTCTTACGTAAGGAAAGAACCTTCAACAGAACCAACACTCTAAAATAAACTCATTTTCAGAGTGATGCTGATAATACTTTGAGTTATACTGTATTAGTGGACTAATGCTGGTATTGTTCTATTGACAGGAGAACAGAGTACAGAACTCCGATAAGACTGATTTTTTTACTGGAAGCATTTCTGTACTTGTAATCGTCTTTCAATAAGATCAGAACTAAAAACTCTATGCAACATTTTTCAACCCTTTTTGACCTGCTCAGTGGTTCTTAACCTAGGTTCGATCGAACCCTAGGGGTTCGGTGAGTCGGCTTCAGGGGTTCGGCGGAACCTCTGCCACGGAGCTCAAAACACACCTGACTCAGCGTCTAAATAAAAACTTCCCCCAATCGGTGTATTATGGATACCTTCAAACAATGTTCCCTCTAATTTTCCATACGAGTGAGCAAACGCAAAAACTCCTTGAGCATTCAGTGGCGTACATGTGGACACACCTGTCCCAAATCTGACTAAATAACAAATTAAATGCTTTATTATTATAATCAAATGACAGCTGTCATTTCCATGAGATTATTTTGTAATCTCATGGAATTTCTCAATTTGTTGTAGGGACGGCGTGGCGCAGTGGGAGAGTGGCCGTGCGCAACCCGAGGGGCCCTGGTTCAAATCCCACCTAGTACCAACCTCGTCACGTCCGTTGTGTCCTGAGCAAGACAATTCACCCTTGCTCCTGATGGAGCGTTTGTTACGTCTCGTCTCGATTACTGTAACGTATTATTTTCGGGTCTCCCCATGTCTAGCATTAAAAGATTACAGTTGGTACAAAATGCGGCTGCTAGACTTTAGACAAGAACAAGAAAGTCTGATCACATTACGCCTGTACTGGCTCACCTGCACTGGCTTCCTGTGCACTTAAGATGTGACTTTAAGGTTTTACTACTTACGTATAAAATACTACACGGTCTAGCTCCATCCTATCTAGCCGATTGTATTGTACCATATGTCCCGGCAAGAAATCTGCGTTCAAAAGACTCCGGCTTATTAATGATTCCTAGAGCCCAAAAAAAGTCTGCGGGCTATAGAGCGTTTTCCGTTCGGGCTCCAGTACTCTGGAATGCCCTCCCGGTAACAGTTCGAGATGCTACCTCAGTAGGAGCATTTAAGTCTCACCTTAAAACTCATCTGTATACTCTAGCCTTTAAATAGACCTCCTTTTTAGACCAGTTGATCGGCCGCTTCTTTTCTTTCTCCTATATCCCCCTCTCCCTTGTGGAGGGGGTCCGGTCCGATGACCATGGATGAAGTACTGGCTGTCCAGAGGGTAGACCCAGGATGGACCGCTCGCCTGTATCGGTTGGGGACGTCTCTACGCTGCTGATCCGCTTGAGATGGTTTCCTGTGGACGGGACTCTCGCTGCTGTCTTGGATCCGCTTGAACTGAACTCTCGCGGCTGTGTTGGAGGCACTATGGATTGAACTTTCACAGTATCATGTTAGACCCGCTCGACATCCATTGCTTTCGGTCCCCTAGAGAGGGGGGGTTGCCCACATCTGAGGTCCTCTCCAAGGTTTCTCATAGTCAGCATTGTCACTGGCGTCCCACTGGATGTGAATTCTCCCTGCCCACTGGGTGTGAGTTTTCCTTGCCCTTTTGTGGGTTCTTCCGAGGATGTCGTAGTCGTAATGATTTGTGCAGTCCTTTGAGACATTTGTGATTTGGGGCTATATAAATAAACATTGATTGATTGATTGATTGAATGGGTAAATGTGGAAGTAGTGTCAAAGCGCTTTGAGTACCTTGAAGGTAGAAAAGCGCTATACAAGTACAACCCATTTATTTGTTTAATACAAGTTTTTTGGCCCACTTATAATGACGATAACAAAAAAATATATTGCTTTTCATCAGCTATGCAGCGTCTCGAGCAGATAGGTGTTTAGCAGGTAAGCATCAGGCAGCGGACTCTCCCCAAATTATTATAAACACCTCCCAGTCAACTATGTGTACTAGTATTGAATTTCGGGGTGGAAAACAAAGAAAAGGACCAGACATTGCTGTGAAAATAAATAAATGATTTTATTTGGTCAGGATGCCACCCGAACGCCTCCCAAGGGAGGTGTTTAGGGCACGTCCAACCGGTATGAGGCCACGGGGAAGACCCAGGACACGTTGGGAAGACTATGTCTCCCGGCTGGCCTGGGAACGCCTCGGGATCCCCCGGGAAGAGCTAGACGAAGTGGCTGGGGAGAGGGAAGTCTGGGTTTCCCTGCTTAGGTTGTTGCCCCCGCGACCCGACCTCGGATAAGCGGAAGAAGATGGATGGATGGATTTTATTTCATCATTTATCATTTAAAATAACAATGAGAGTGGCACTTGCCAAGGTGAAAACGCGCATATCTAAATCGGTCGCTCAAAGGCAACCGCATAAGTCAAACTGAGTTGAAACTGTGTAAATTTGTTGGGAGTTGATGCACTTTGTTGCTTTTGTTCTTTGATCAAGGCGATTGCACGGTTCATTTTGTGCACCAGTAAAAAAAAAAAACATAACTTTTCCTTGAATTTTAATTTTTTATTTATTTAATTTTTTTTCCACTAAAGAAGGGTTCGGTGAATCCATCCATCCATCCATCATCTTCCACTTATCCGAGGTCGGGTCGCGGGGGCAGCAGCCTAAGCAGGGAAGCCCAGACTTCCCTATCTCCAGCCACTTCGTCTAGCTCTAGTTCGGTGAATGCGCTTATGAAACTGTTGGGGTTCGGTACCTCCATCAAGGTTAAGAACCACTGGGTTGGAGTGTCCGCCCTGAGATCGTCAGGCTCAAACCCCGGCTGAGTCATAACCATCCATCCATCCATTTGTTACCGCTTATTCCCTTTTTGGGGTCGCGGAGGGCGCTGGCGCCTATCTCAGCTACAATCGGGCGGAAGGCGGGGTACACCCTGGACACCTCATCGCAGGGCCAACACAGATAGACAGACAACATTCACACTCACATTCACACACTAGGGACCATTTAGTGTTGCCAATCAACCTATCCCCAGGTGCATGTCTTTGGAGGTGGGAGGAAGCCGCAGTACCCGGAGGGAACCCACGCATTCACGGGAAGAACATGCAAACTCCACACAGAAAGATCCCGAGGCTGGATTTGAACCCAGATCTGCAGGACCTTCGTATTGTGAGGCAGACGCACTAACCGTGAAGCCCCTGAGTCATACCAAAGACTATTAAAAAAAATGGGACCCATTACCTCCCAGCTTGGCACTCAAGGGTTGGAATTGGGGGTTAAATCACTGAAAATGATTCCCGGGCGCGGCCACCGCTGCTGCTCACTGCTCCCCTCACCTCCAATGGGGTGAACAAAGGGGCAAATGCTGAGGTTAATTTCACCACACCTTGTGTGTGTGTCACAATCATTGGTACTTTAGCTTTTTTAGCTTTAACATTATTACTTTGTTTGTGTTTACATTAAAGGAGAGAGCCGTGCTGGTGCGCACGTATTCAGGCAGCGACAGCGGCAGCGACACGGAAACCGAACTGGAGAGACCCAGGAGCGCCGTGACCCCGCTGCAAAGGTCGCGGCTCAGCCGCTGCCAAACGGACGACTCAGGTGAGGCGCCTCTCTGACGGAGCCAAGGTTGCAATTGAAAATCCCGGGAAGTCGATCAGACCTGCGACTACGAAAAATAGAGTTTCGCAGAGTTCCTACTAGTGCGAGTTTACCAGGATGCGGTTGACTGATGGTACAGTTGTCCCTCGACTTGTAGACTGTCGGGTTCAAACATTGGTGACATCTAATAATCAGACAAGAAGCAAGGAAACATGCAGAGACAGAGTTCAATTTAGCTCATGAAGAGACACTTGTTTTGGGCTGTACTCTAGTTACAGATCCAAACTGCGTTCTAAAAATCAAGCTCTATTTATTAGGAATGTACCTATTACATCACTGTCGCTGAGGGAAGGGGGTAAACTCGAAAACTCCAGTTAGACACAATGCAAATATATTGACACCTGCTGCTATCGCCCAGTCTCTGCTTTGTCTGGTCCCGGAACCCAATGCTTGGCCTTGGCAGCCAGCAGGCCGAGTACTGGTGCTATATCACCCAGTCTCTGCTTTGTTTGGTCCCGGAACCCAATGTTCGGCCTTGGCAGTCAGCAGGCTGAGTACTGTTGCCATCGCCCAGTCTCTGCTTTGTCTGGTCCCGGAACCCAATGCTTGGCCTTGGCAGTCAGCCGGTCCAGTACTGGTGCTATCGCCCAGTCTCTGCTTTGTCTGGTCCCGGAACCCAATGTTCGGCCTTGGCAGTCAGCAGGCCGAGTATTGGTGCTATTGCCCAGTCTCTGCTTTATTTGATCCCGGAACCCAATGCTTGGCCTTGGCCGCCAGTAGGCTGAGTACTGGTGCTATATCATCCAGTCCCTGCTTTATCTGGTCCCGGAACCCAATGTTCGGCCTTGGCAGTCAGCAGGCTGAGTACTGTTGCCATCGCCCAGTCTCTGCTTTGTCTGGTCCCGGAACCCAATGTTCGGCCTTGGCAGTCAGCAGGCCGAGTACTGGTGCAATCGCCCAGTCTCTGCTTTGTCTGGTCCCGGAACCCAATGCTCGGCCTTGGCAGTCAGCAGGCCCAGTATTGGTGCTATTGCCCAGTCTCTGCTTTATTTGATCCCGGAACCCAATGCTTGGCCTTGGCAGCCAGTAGGCTGAGTACTGGTGCTATATCACCCAGTCTCTGCTTTATCTGGTCCCGGAACCCAATGTTCGGCCTTGGCAGTCAGCAGGCTGAGTACTGTTGCCATCGCCCAGTCTCTGCTTTGTCTGGTCCCGGAACCCAATGCTTGGCCTTGGCAGTCAGCAGGCCGAGTACTGGTGCTATATCACCCAGTCTCTGCTTTATCTGGTCCCGGAACCCAATGCTTGGCCTTGGCAGTCAGCAGGCCGAGTACTGGTGCAATCGCCCAGTCTCTGCTTTTTCTGGTCCCGGTACCCAATGCTTGGCCTTGGCAGTCAGCAGGCCAAGTACTGGTGCTATCGCCCAGTCTCTGCTTTGGCCTTAGTAGTCAGCAGGCCCAGTACTGGTGCTATCGCCCAGTCTCTGCTTTGTCCGGTCCCGGAACCCAATGCTCGGCCTCGGCAGTCAGCCGACCGAGTACTGGTGCTATCGCCCACTCTCTGCTTTGTCCGGTCCCGGAACCCAATGCTCGGCTTTGGCAGTCAGCAGGCCGAGTACTGGTGCTATAGCCCAGTCTCTGCTTTTTCTGGTCCCGGTACCCAATGTTCGGCCTTGGCAGTCAGCAGGCCAAGTCTGGACACAACACTGATAAAGGGGCTAGCAATCTTTTGGATTGCTAGCTCTGCACAAAAACAAAAATACTACTTCCGCACAAATTGACAAAACTTTATAGTAACGGTCTTTACGCATAAAGTTATGATGATAATACAGTATATACATGATTATTCTAACAGAAAAACTCCACGAGTTAGGCACCTCATGTTTATTCTTTGATTTAAATATATTCTAAGTAGGGACGATACAATCAGGGTTTTACCAGATACCAGTACTAATACCGATCACATGTATTACAAACTGTAACTGTCAATTTTTCAATTATTTATGTTGATATCAACACAAAAGACTTCGGAACCTTTAACTCGGATTGTCGGCAACGGCCTGGAGCTTTTTCAAAAATGTATGAAAAAAGGAAAAATATGTTATTTGTCATTTGAATGTGGTTTCTGTAGCAGGACAAGCATGACACAAACCTTCCAAACTGTTAGAAATCCCACTATTAAACATGATTTACTTGATTCGGTGTGCACCATTTTGTCCTATTTTCGTAAGTCCTTGAACGCACCATAGTTAGTTTACATGTAAATCTTTCCTTGATGCTGCCACAGAAAGACGTGTTTTATGCCTTTGTCTCTATTTATCCACATATTGGCAACTTTTTAGACCATTATTGAAGGCAACTGATTATATATTCTATATTCAGTCTGCATGAAGTTATTCTGTAAAATACAGACCGTACAGTTTCATAGTTTTTATGTCCCCCAGCAGCCGAGCAGAGCGGGAAGACGCTGAGAAGCGGCAGCATGGACAGTTCCCTCTCCATCATGGACTTCTACCAGCATGAGATGTTCTCCCACCGGGAGAAGGACAGCAACAGGATCTGCGACTACAACCTGTTGCACAAAGACTCGTCCCTCCAGGCAGGAGACCGAGTCAGTGTGAGTGCTTGAGCCTCCTCCCTTAAGTCTTTCTTTCGTGAGGAGATTTTCATAGCAAAAGCTGGCTAATTGCTTTCGATCGGCTCCCCGTCCCGTGTCAGCGTGTATTTGCCTACCCATATTTAACAACGCCCAATGACAAATGAGGACCAGAGACCGTGAAATGGCCTCCAGCCGCTGCCACGGGACAACCCAGCCCCCCCCTCCGCTGCCCAGATGCCGGGCCTGACATAAAAATCTATATGGCGACGGGGAAAAAAAAAAAAGGCTCTGACTCAACACTCGGGTTTGAGTTTGTTCCGCGAGTTTTGGTCTTGACCCTCCGCGAACTCGAAGGGAATGATTTTTAAATCGAATCGATGGTATCGTCATTTTAGCGGGCATTTTCAAGTCATCGCCGAAAGTACAGTGCCATTATTTTTTAGTTTTTACCGTATTTCCTTGAATTGCCGCCGGGGTTCTAATAAATTTAAAACCTCTACTCGCTCGGCGTTTACCAAAGGTATGCGGTAAAAGCAAGCATGCTCTAGTTATTTTAAAACCTCTTCTCACTCCGGCGCTTACCAAAGGCATGCGGTAAATTTAGGCTTGCGCTTATAAATTTGAGTGTGATGTAAGGATACCATCATGAAAAGCACATTTAGGGACGGCGTGGCGCAGTGGGAGAGTGATCGTGCGCAACCCGAGGGTCCCTGGTTCAATTCCCACCTAGTACCAACTTCGTCACGTCCGTTGTGTCCTGAGCAAGACACTTCACCCTTGCTCCTGATGGGTGCTGGTTAGCGCCTTGCACGGCAGCTCCCTCCATCAGTGTGTGAATGTGTGTGTGAATGGGTAAATGTGGAAGTAGTGTCAAAGCGCTTTGAGTACCTTGAAGGTAGAAAAGCGCTATACAAGTACAACCCATTTATTTATTTATTTAATTTTTTTTTTTTTATTATGGTCTTACCTTTACTTATAAAATGAAGTCCATGCAGTGTTTGAATGTGAGTGTGAATGTTGTCTGTCTATCTGTGTTGGCCCTGCGATGAGGTGGCGACTTGTCCAGGGTGTACCCCGCCTTCCGCCCGATTGTAGCTGAGATAGGCGCCAGCGCCCCCCGCGACCCCAAAAGGGAATAAGCGGTAGAAAATGGATGGATGGATGAAGTCCATGCGCAGCTCCTTCTGATCAAAAGCATCGATAACTTCTTTATAGAAGTCTTCCTTATCTTTCTTCAGTTTTAAAAGTCTCTACGTCTCGATGGAGATCTTCCTTTATTACCTCCTGCTTGGATTGAAAATCCAGTTTAGAAAACGGTTTTATTTTAGATATGTAATCCTCCATGTTAAAAGTGCAAGCGAGAGGAAAAAATAAACTCTTGCTGCTTGTTGTCACTTCTTCTGCAGCCGAGTAGTCGCAAGAAGGATCACTAGCGCCCTCTACCAAAAGGACCCGGGAGTCATTTAATGACTCATATTTGACACACGCAGCTATGGTATATTAAAAAAACATAGCTGCTTACTGTTTTTTTTAGCATATTCAATAGCTTGGACCTTAAATCCTACTGAATAGCTCTTAGTCTTCTTCCCTTTATGCGATCAACCTCCTCCATTTTAAAAATGTTTTAAAGCACCTTTTCCTGATGGTGTTTCAGTGTTAAAACTTCACCTTTATCGTCAGTTTTTAAGCCAAAATGCGTCCGTTCTCCCTTTCCTGTCTACACACTGTGTCTGCTTGTGAGTACTCTGTGATTGCGCACTGCCGAACATGCTCCTTTGCTCGTAGAAACCAGCAATGACACGACGTGATGACGACGGGGGGGTCAGGGGGGTAGTGGATCAATGCTTTTCAGAGGCGGTATAGTACCGAATATGTTTTATTAGTGTCGCGGTACTATACTAATACCGGTATACCGTACAAACCAAGGTTGGCGCAGATTCAAAGGTATGTAAAAGTGTAAAGGAAACATCTAATTATTGCTAAAAAAAAAAAATAATATCCAGGAAGGATTGGTCCAAATGGGAAATCACAAAAACGAACCAACAAGCAATGTTGCCGGTCTTCTGTGTGGGGGGTCCCCACCTGCTGCAGCGTCGCTTTAGTAAGGCATCGCCGTCCCTCACACTTTGGGGAAGTTTGGTGTCTGCTGTCAAAGCTCAGTAATTTGAGCACCTTTAATAACCTTCCACAAACACTCGGGAGAGCGATGCAAAGCTCAGTGGCTCCCATCAGAGCCCTCACGGCCCACATTGGCCTCCCATTCATCATCCTGACAGCACCTGACAGTCCCGCTAACAGCACCTTCTGCCGCCTTCCTCCCAGTCTCCATTTTTAGGACCGTCTCTCCAGCCGTGCGCCTCGATTTCATGTATTTTCTTTGATGTCGCTCATCACCCGTCCTGCATGTTTTGACTTCTCAGTCTGTCGTGTTTTTTTTTTTGTTCTGCTCATGCTCGAGTTCTTGGTTTTGGTGCCTTGGGAATGAAAATTGTCACAAAAAAAACGGAATGGGACCAATTCGTGTATTTCATCTCACTGAGGACTGAGCATGTTGTGGACTTGTGTTTAGTCTACAAACCCCGTTTCCATTTGAGCTGGGAATTTGTGTTAGATGTAAATATAAACAGAATACAATGATTTGCAAATCATTTTCAACCCATATTCAATTGAATATGCTACAAAGACAACATATTTGATGTCCAAACTGATAAACATTTTGTTTTTTTGCAAATAATAAATAACTTTCATGGCTGCAACACGTGCCAAAGTAGTTGGGAAAGGGCATGTTCACCACTGTGTTACATCACCTTTTCTTTTAACAACACTCAATAAACGTTTGGGAACTGAGGAAACTAATTACTGAAGCTTTGAAAGTGGAATTCTTTCCCATTCTTGTTTTATGTAGAGCTTCAGTCGTTCAACAGTCCGGGGTCTCCGCTTCATAATGCACCACACATTTTCGATGGGAGACAGGTCTGGACTGCAGGCAGGCCAGGAAAGTACCATCACTCTTTTTTACGAAGCCACGCTGTTGTAACACGTTCTGAATGTGGCTTGGCATTGTCTTGCTGAAATAAGCGGGGGCGTCCATGAAATAGATGGCGCTTAGATGGCAGCATATGTTGTTCCAAAACCTGTATGTACCTTTCAGCATTAATGGTGCCTTCACAGATGTGTAAGTTACCCATGCCTTGGGCACTAATGCACCCCCATACCATCCCAGATGCTGGCTTTTGAACTTTGCATCGATAACAGTCTGAATGGTTCGCTTCCTCTTTGGTCCGGATGACACGATGTCAAATATTTCCAAAAATAATTGGAAATGTGGACTCGTCAGACCACAGAACACTTTTCCACTTTGCATCAATCCATCTTAGATGATCTCGGGCCCGGAGAAGCCGTCGGCGTTTCTGGATGTTGTTGATAAATGGCTTTCGCTTTGCATAGTAGAGCTTTAACTTGCACTTACAGATGTAGCAATGAACTGTGTTTAGTGACAGTGGTTTTCTGAAGTGTTCCTGAGCCCATGTGGTGATATCCTTTAGAGATTGATGTTGGTTTTTGATACAGTGCCGTCTAAGGGATCGAAGGTCACGGTCATTCAATGTTGGTTTCCGGCCATGCCGCTTACGTGGAGTGATTTCTCCAGATTCTCTGAACCTTTTGATGATATTATGGAGCGTAGATGTTGAAATCCCTAAATCTCTTGCAATTGCACTTTGAGAAACGTTGTTCTTAAACTGTTTGACTATTTGCTCACGCAGTTGTGGACAAAGGGGTGTACCTCGCCCCATCCTTTCTTGTGAAAGACTGAGCATTTTTTGGGAAGCTGTTTTTATACCCAATCATGGCACCCACCTGTTCCCAATTAGCCTGCGCACCTGTGGGATGTTCCAAATAAGTGTTTGATGAGCATTCCTAAACTTTATCAGTATTTATTGACACCTTACCCAACTTCCTTATCACGTGTTGCTGGCGTCAAATTCTAAAGTTAATGATTATTTCTAAAAAAAATCAGTTTGAACATCAAATATGTTGTCTTTGTAGCATATTCAACTGAATATGGGTTGAAAAGGATTTGAAAATCATTGTATTTTGTTTATATTTACATCTAACACAATTTCCCAACACATATGGAAACGGGGTGTGTAAATTAGCCAGATTCTAGCATTTCTAGTCATTTCCCCCTTTATTCCCCTAAATTCAGGGGTAGGGAACCTATGGCTCTAGAGCCAGATGTGGCTCTTTTGATGACTGCATCTGGCTCTCAGATAAATCTGAGCTGACGTTGCTTAACATGATAAGTAATGAATAATTCCACTTGTAATCACAGTGTTAAAAATAACGTTCAAAATACAAAACATTCTCATGCATTTTTAATCCATCCATCCGTTTTCTACCGCACCTGTTCATGAAGTGGCGTTAATGGTAAGAAGTTATTTATTTATTATTGGTTAGTGTGGGGATTGTCCTCCTGGGGGTTCTTCAGACCACCAAGCACCGACATGAGAGCCTGTTTCAGGGTTACAATATTGTTTTATTTCTCCATAAGTCTCTCAGTTGCTTTCCAGCAATTGCCTTTTTCTCTTTCATTTTTGCTCGCGCTCTGGCTCCAACCCCAACCCCAACCCCGTCTCTCCTCCTGGCTGCTGCTTATAACAGAGTGACAGATGATTAGATAACAAGGCCCAGGTGGGCCATCTACACACCTGTCGCTGATTTCAAGGCCTATCCTGGCAACACCATGCTTCGCTGCAGGCCCGCAGGCCACGCCACCTCCACATTTTGCTTCAGAATAACAATGTTATTACAAAGAATAAGAGACCTATTTTACTCTAGAAATGTTGGTCTTACTTAAAAATGGACGGGTTTAGTTGTGTTCAGTGTTAAAAAAATATTATTAGGCTGTTAAGTAAATACTTTCTAAAATATTTGGCTTCTTGGCTCTCTCAGCCAAAAAGGTTCCCGACCCCTGCCCTAAATGAATGTTTTTTTCAAAAAAGAAAACATTTTGATTGAGAACCCATCAGTACGACTGAACGGGTGCAGAACCTTCCAGGATCTAAATGTGCTGGTATTTGCCAATGCAGGTCACCCTGGAGAAGACTGTCGTCGGCACCCCCTCTGCGGAGGAAACCTCGGAGCCCCTCAGCCATCTCAGCCCCAGCAGCTCAAACATCCGAAAAGAGGCCATGGCTGAAGGCGGGAGGCGTGAAGCGTTGCGGCGTGAGCCTTCCTCCGGCAACCTCCATGGCAAGGCTCGCCCTGATCCAAAGGGCTCCCTCAGTGACTCGCTTTACGACAGCTTCTCGTCCTGCACCAGCCAGGGCTCCAACGACGTGTGACAGGGTTATTTTACACTAGTGATTATTTGGGTGTCCAAAAGGGTGGATTTACTGACTGCCGCCAGCGTTCCTGCCCACGGCCTTGAAGAATCAAGTTTGATTTGAGGTGACTGCAGTCCCTGCCTCACTTCTTTCCATGAAGAGCTCAACAAAAAGCACTTAGAGGAGGAAAGCTAAAAAAAAAAAACGGGATGATGGTAATTTGATGGTAGCAATACATCAATCGTTGTGTTTGCACTGCTGTTGCTTCCGGTCTTCCGAGGAATATAATGTATTGGTACAGTGGAACCCGCCGGAGTCCGTTGCGCTTGTATTTCGAAGAACTCATCAAATCCCGGTCAGCATCTTCCCTTTATCTCTAAAAAGTCAACGTTGACATACGTAATTCTTATTACAAACCCCGTTTCCATATCCATCCATTTCCTACCGCTTATTCCCTTTCGGGGTCGCGGGGGGCGCTGGCGCCTATCTCAGCTACAATCGGGCGGAAGGCGGGGTACACCCTGGACAAGTCGCCACCTCATCACAGGGCCAACACAGATAGACAGACAACATTCACACTCACATTCACACACTAGGGCCAATTTAGTGTTGCCAATCAACCTATCCCCAGGTGCATGTCTTTGGAGGTGGGAGGAAGCCGGAGTACCCGGAGGGAACCCACGCATTCACGGGGAGAACATGCAAACTCCACACAGAAAGATCCCGAGCCTGGATTTGAACCCAGGACTGCAGGAACTTCGTATTGTGAGGCAGACGCACTAACCCCTTTGCCACCGTGAAGTCCCCCGCTTCCATATGAGTTAGTAAATTATCCATCCCTCCATCCATTTTCTACCGCTTACTCAATCAATCAATGTTTATTTATATAGCCCTAAATCACAAATGTCTCAAAGGACTGCACAAACCATTACGACTACGACATCCTCGGAAGAACCCACAAAAGGGCAAGGAAAACTCACACCCAGTGGGCAGGGAGAATTCACATCCAGTGGGACGCCAGTGACAATGCTGACTATGAGAAACCTTGGAGAGGACCTCAGATGTGGGCAACCCCACCCCCCCCTCTAGGGGACCGAAAGCAATGGATGTCGAGCGGGTCTAACACGATACTGTGAAAGTTCAATCCACAGCCGCGAGAGTTCAGTTCAAAGCGGATCCAAGACAGCAGCGAGAGTCCCGTCCACAGGAAACCATCCCAAGCGGAGGCGGATCAGCAGTGTAGAGATGTCCCCAACCGATACACAGGCGAGCGGTCCATCCTGGGTCCCGACGAGTGGTCCATCCTGGGTCTCGACTCTGGACAGCTAGTACTTCATCCATGGTCATCGGACCGGACCGGACCTCCTCCACAAGGGAGGGGGGGACATAGGAGAAAAAAGGAAAGAAGCGGCAGATCAACTGGTCTAAAAAGGAGGTCTATTTAAAGGCTAGAGTATACAGATGAGTTTTAAGGTGAGACTTAAATGCTTCTACTGAGGTAGCATCCCGAACTGTTACTGGGAGGGCATTCCAGAGTACTGGAGCCCGAACGGAAAACGCTCTATAGCCCGCAGACTTTTTTTGGGCTCTAGGAATCACTAATAAGCCGGAGTCTTTTGAACGCAGATTTCTTGCCGGGACATATGGTACAATACAATCGGCAAGATAGGCTGGAGCTAGACCGTGTAGTATTTTATACGTAAGTAGTAAAACCTTAAAGTCACATCTTAAGTGCACAGGAAGCCAGTGCAGGTGAGCCAGTACAGGCGTAATATGATCAAACTTTCTTGTTCTTGTCAAAAGTCTAGCAGCCGCATTTTGTACCAACTGTAATCTTTTAATGCTAGACATGGGGAGACCCGAAAATAATACGTTAAAGTAATCGAGACGAGACGTAACAAACGCATGGATAATGATCTCGGCGTCTTTAGTGGACAGAATTTTAGCGATATTACGGAGATGAAAGAAGGCGCTGGTGCCTATCTCAGCTACAATCGGACGGAAGGTTTTGTCGACCCTGGACAAGTCCCCCTCTCATCGCAGGATTATTAAATTGTGTTAGATGTAAAATAAACGGAATACAATGTTTTACCCACCAGGAATCTTCATTCTAGTCACATTGTCATGTTTTGTTTAGTCGTGTTCTGTTAGTTTTGGACTCCCTTAGTTCCTGTTTTGTGCACCTCTGGGTTTGTTTTGGTTACCATGGGTACTAATTGGGTTCACCTGCCTCTGGTAAGCGGTCAGCACGCTCACCTGCTGCCGGGCACTAATCAGAGAGCTATTTGTTCACCCTACAGTGCAAAAAGACAGGAAAAAACAAGAAAAAAGTGTGTTGATCGCATGAGAAGCTAAGGAACTGAAACCCAGCACAGGAATCATGAGCCAGAAAACAAGATTAGCAACGTGAACGTTGCATAGAAAAAGGAACGAAACCAGACTGAGCGTGGCGAGGACGGTGAATACCGTATTTCCTTGAATTGCCGCCGGGGCGCTAATTAATTTAAAACCTCTTCTTACTCTGGCGTTTACCAAAGGCATGCAGTAAAAAATTGAGTGTGATGTAAGAATACCATCATGAAAAGCACATTTAATAAAAAAAAACGTTATTATGGTCTTACCTTTACTTATAAATGAATTCCATGCTAGCTCCTTCTGATCAAAAGCATCAATACCTTGTTTATAGAAGTCTTCCTTATCTTTCTTCAGTTTTAAAAGTCTCTCCGTCTCGATGGAGAACTTCCTTTATTACCTCCTGCTTCCATTGAAAGTCCAGTTTAGAAAACTGCTATCAGACCGCTGCTATCAGTTAGCTCGGCTCCTCACGTGCGAGCGACGACAGAATTATCCTCGGACAACTCCCCCTCCCGTTTTGCCCCGTGGGTGATCTCTTTATCCCACCGTTGCCACCATGAAGTGTTATTGTATAAATAGTACCCTGGGTATTTAGGACTGGAACATGCTTTATTTCAGCCCGGTTGTTTACATAGCCAGCATAGGAGAAAAGGTCCGTCTTGCACCCCTTGCGTCATATCCGTCCCTGCACATATCACGTCACTCGTTGTCACTTCTTCTGCAGCCGAATGGTCGCAAGACGGATCACTAGCGCCCTCTACCACCAGGGAGTCATTTAATGACTCATATTTGACACACGCAGCTACGGTATATTCATAAAACATAGCTGCTTACTGTTCTTTTTAGCATATTCAATAGCTCGGACCTTAAATTTTACTGAATAGCTTCTTCCTTTTATGCGATTACAAATTACCGGTATTGAAATCAGCCTCCTCTATTTTGAAAATGATGACAGGGGAAGTGTCACTCGTGACGTGACGAGTTTGACCCGGTGGTAATTCAAGTCAGGCGCATACTATATACCCGGCGGCAATTCAAGGAAATCCGGTAACTGATTAGTGCTGGGCAGCAGGTGAACCCAATTAGCACCCATGGTAACCAAAACAAACCCAGAGGTGCACAAAACCGGAACTAAGGGAGTCCAAAAGTAACAGAACAGGACTAAACAAAACGGATCAACGCAAGAAATTAACTTGTTTAAATGAGAGTACGAAATATCGTAATCCGAAAAATGAAGGTAAATTATGTCAACAAACTGTTAGGTTTTGTTGACAAGGGCATCCAGCTAAGCGGGTTCCACTGTTTTGTTTTTGTTTTTAAATGTGCTCTTTCAAAAGGCACGCATGCCTTGCTAAACGTGTCCAACATACCTGTGTTCATCCTCAAATGCGTTGAAATGCTCGTCTTCCTGTTGAGCGAGGAAAAAGGGGGGGGGAGTTATTTGTACTCCTTAAGCTCCTCTTTTGTCGCCGACGATCAGACTGTTAGTAGCTCAGGGAATAAACTGAACTCAAGTAGATTGTAGCAGCAAAAAAAAAAAAAAAAAAAAAGAAAAACTGGTGCAGACACAGCATGACTTGTTTTCCATGGTTTTCCCCCCAATGCAAGGTGGTCTCCTGCAGCCAAACCTCACTTCTCCTCTCCAACGTGTACATTCTGTAAATAAAGCTGGTGTAAGTTAATATCAGAAGAGGCATTGCTGATTTATATATGCAAACATAAATAAAATGAAAATAAAAAAAATACACACACTAAAACATGATTTTATGTCGCTTTTGGAAATGGCTTGTAACTTTTCTTACTGAATTCTCGGGGGGATTCTTCTTTTAATATAAATTTTTATTTTGATCGACAAAAAGAGAGCAAAAAAAAAAAAAAAAAAGAGTTTTAATATTTTATTTTAAAAGACGTTGATATTTAGGTGATGTTACGCCAAATTCCTACGGTGCTAATCAACTGTGTCTCGATTCTTTTTTTTTTTCTACGAAACTGTTGATAGTGTACGAATAGAATGCGGAGAGGGTGTGTATTTTTCTAGATGTCCAATATTTATACCCATGTTTTTTTTTTGTACCGTGGAGAGTGTCGCGTGACTGTGATGCTTCAACCCGGCTCCTTAAAACAGTTACCAACAGTGTTACTTTGGTAAATACTATTAATTATGTCTAATTATTCCTGTGTGTGCAATCTTGTCTTGGTTCACTAATGCTCTATTTTGTGTAAGTATTTCTTTAATAAATATGGAAAAAAAGATGTCCTGTTGAAGCCACATGTGTGCGTGTCAGATTTTCTTCCCAGGGAGAAAGTGGACGAAACCAACCCCCCCACCCCCGGGGGCTTTGCCTTTAATCAGTTGCCTACCAACAATCTGTCAGCAGGAGACAGCCAAGAGTGCACAGGGATCTCCAAGTAAGCATTCCCATGATGCTTAATTATGCATCTTGAATAAATGCCATTAGTTTGTCTCCGCCAGGGTGGTTCTCCGCAATAATCCGCCCAATTTGCTACATTGATGTGGAGCTGCAAACAGGGTATTCGGGCGTGCTCGTTTATTGCGGCTAATCGCTTCCAAGACTTACCGTACAACAAACCCCGTTTCCATATGAGTTGGGAAATTGTGTTAGATTAAATATAAACGGAATACATCCATCCATCCATCCATTTTCTACCGCTTATTCCCTTTCGGGGTCGCGGGGGGCGCTGGCGCCTATCTCAGCTACAATCGGGCGGAAGGCGGGGTACACCCTGGACAAGTCGCCACCTCATCGCAGGGCCAACACAGATAGACAGACAACATTCACACTCGCATTCACACACTAGGGCCAACTTAGTGTTGCCAATCAACCTATCCCCAGGTGCATGTCTTTGGAAGTGGGAGGGGCCTATCCCCAGGTGCATGTCTTTGGAAGTGGGAGGAAGCCGGAGTACCCGGAGGGAACCCACGCATTCACGGGGAGAACATGCAAACTCCACTCAGAAAGATCCCGAGCCTGGTATTGAACCCAAGACTGCAGGACCTTCGTATTGTGAGGCAGATGCACTAACCCCTCTGCCACCGTGAAGCCCAAACGGAATACAATGATTTGCAAATCCTTTTCAACCCATATTCAGTTGAATGCACTACAAAGACAAGATATTTGATGTTCAAACTCATAAACTTTGTATTTTTTTGCTAATAATAATTATCTTAGAATGTCCTGGCTGGAATACGTGCCAAAGTAGTTGGGAAAGGGCATGTTCACCACTGTGTTACATCACCTTTTCTTCTAAAAACACTAAATAGATAGATAGATAGATAGATAGATAGATAGATAGATGGATAGATAGATAGTACTTTATTTATTCCGTCAGGAGAGTTCCTTCAGGAAAATTACAATTTTCAGCACAATCCCACTCAACATCAGACAAACATTACAGGGAGACAGAACAGGATCGCTGACGGGTCTGCCGGCTTCCAGCGCCCCTTACAAAAAAGATGACATACAGGTAAGCATTTAAATAAACGTTTGGGAACTGAGGAAACTATTTGTTGAAGCTTTGAAAGTGGAATTCCTTCCCATTCTTGTTTTATGTCGAGCTTCAGTCGTTCAACAGTCCGGGGTCTCCGCTGTCGTATTTTACGCTTCATAATGCGCCACACATTTTCCATGGGAGACAAGTCTGGACTGCAGGCGGGCCAGGAAAGTACCCGCACTCTTTTGTTTACGAAGCCGCGATGTTGTAACACATACTGAATGTGGCTTGGCATTCCATCCAACCATCCATTTTTCTACCGCTTATTCCCTTTGGGGTGGCGGGGGGCACTGGTGCCTATCTAAGCTACAATCAGGCAGAAGGCAATGTACACCCTGGACAAGACGCCACCTCATGACAGGGCGTGGCTTGGCATTATCTTGCTGAAATAAGCAGGGGCGTCCATGAAAAAGACGGCGCTTAGATGGCAGCAGATGTTGTTCCAAAACCTGTATGTACCTTTTATCATTAATGGTGCCTTCACAGATGTGTAAGTTACCCATGCCTTGGGCACTAATGCACCCCCATACCATCACAGATGCTGGCTTTTGAACTTTGCGTCGATAACAGTCTGGATGGTTCGCTTCCTCTTTGGTCCGGATGACACGATGTCGAATATTTCCAAAAGCAATTTAAAATGTGGACTCGACAGACCAAAGAACACATTCCCACTTTGCATCAGTCCATCTTAGATGATCTCGGGCCCAGAAAAGCCGGCGGCGTTTCTGGATGTTGTTGATAAATGGCTTTCGCTTTGCATAGTAGAGTTTTAACTTGCACTTACAGATGTAGCGAGGAACTGTGTTTAGTGACAGTGGTTTTCTGAAGTGTTCCTGAGCCCATGTGGTGATATCCTTTAGAGATTGATGTCGGTTTTTGATACAGTGCCGTCTGAGGGTCATTCAATGTTGGTTTCCGGCCATGCCGCTTACATGGAGTGATTTCTCCAGATTCTCTGAACCTTTTGATGATAATATGGACCGTAGATGTTGAAATCCCTACATTTCTTGCAATTGCACTCTGAGAAACGTTGTTCTTAAACTGTTTGACTATTTGCTCACGCAGTTGTGGACAAAGGGGTGTACCTCGCCCCATCCTTTCTTGTGAAAGACTGAGCATTTTTTTGAGAAGCTGTTTTTTTACCCAATCATGGCACCCACCTGTTCCCAATTAGCCTGCACACCTGTGGGATGTTCCAAATAAGTGTTTGATGAGCATTCCTCAACTTTATCAGTATTTATTGCCACCTTTCCCAACTTCTTTGTCACGTGTTGCTGGCATCAAATTCCAAACTTAAAGTGTTTTACCAAGAGGACTATTTGTAATGTGTGCATTTTCAGAACGCGGCCAAAGTAAGACAAAGAAAATAATCTGAAGTTGTCTCAAGTTTTTAATGCCATGGATTTGCCAGCCCGGCCCGCTAGGGAATGGATTCTTCTCCGTTCGGCCCCTGAGCTTAAATGAGTTTGACACCTCCGGTCTGGAGTTCCATTAGGCTGCTGTTTATTTACCTGAATCAGGGCAGACTTTGAAAGGTTTAGAGGCAAATATAAAAGCGATCATGAAATAAATATTTCAAACTGAACAAAGTGGATTTTTACATTGTTAAGAAATATATATTTTTTTTAATTTAAACCATTTATCATCATCAAGAGTGCATGCTTGCTGCTACCTCACTTTGTTTGAAAAGATTGGAGTCACATTATGTTTTTACATCTGAGTGGCGCACAAATTTAGCAATAATCCGTAAAAACAAAATTGGGTTTATTATTCAATCAATCAATCAATGTTTATTTATATAGCCCCAAATCACAAATGTCTCAAAGGACTGCGCAAATCATTACGACTACAACATCCTCGGAAGAACCCACAAAAGGGCAAGGAATACTCACACCCAGTGGGCAGGGAGAATTCACATCCAGTGGGACGCCAGTGACAATGCTGACTATGAGAAACCTTGGAGAGGACCTCAGATGTGGGCAACCCCCCCTCTCTAGGGGACCGAAAGCAATGGATGTCGAGCGGGTCTAACATGATACTGTGAAACTCATTTGTATACTCTAGCCTTTAAATAGACTCCCTTTTTAGACCAGTTGATCTGCCGTTTCTTTTCTTTTTCTTCTATGTCCCACTCTCCTTTGTGGAGGGAGTCCGGTCCGATCCGGTGGCCATGTACTGCTCGCCTGTGTATCGGCTGGGGACATCTCTGCGCTGCTGATCAGCCTCCGCTTGGGATGGTTTCCTGCTGGCTCCGCTGTGAACGGGACTCTCGCTGCTGTGTTGGATCCGCTTTGGACTGGACTCTCGCGACTGTGTTGGATCCATAATGGATTGATCTTTCACAGTAGCATGTTCTCATAGTCATCATTGTCACCGACGTCCCACTGGGTCATTATTGTCACCGATGTCCCACTGGGTGTGAGTTTTCCTTGCCCTTATGTGGGCCTACCGAGGATGTCGTAGTGGTTTGTGCAGCCCTTTGAGACACTAGTGATTTAGGGCTATATAAGTAAACATTGATTGATTGATTGAAAGTTCAATCCATAGTGGCTCCAACACAGCCGCGAGAGTTCAGTTCAAGCGGATCCAAGACAGCAGCGAGAGTCCCGTCCACAGGAAACCATCTCAAGCGGATCAGCAGCGTAGAGACGTCCCCAACCGATACAGGCGAGCGGTCCATCCTGGGTCCCGACGAGCGGTCCATCCTGGGTCTCGACTCTGGACAGCCAGTACTTCATCCATGGTTATCGGACCGGACCCCCTCCACAAGGGAGGGGGGGGGACATAGGAGAAAGAAAAGAAGCGGCAGATCAACTGGTCTAAAAAGGAGGTCTATTTAAAGGCTAGAGTATACAGATGAGTTTTAAGGTGAGACTTAAATGCTTCTACTGAGGTAGCATCTCGAACTGTTACCGGGAGGGCATTCCAGAGTACTGGAGCCCGAACGGGCTATTGATTGACATAACGAGTGCTGTGCTGCTGTGATTGTGGCGCTAATGCAAATTCTTTGCAGTTGATTTCCTGCTCCAAAATAGTAGTCTGTCATCTACAATTCATGTCCGCGGTTGTTTTTATGTTTTGAAGTTGATATTTTGTGTCATTATTAGGGGTGGGCAAATGAATGCGTTAATTACGAGTTAACTCATCAATCTATTAACGCCGACAATTATTTTATCGCACATTTGCGTATGTTATTTACATGCTTTTATTTTGTTAACGCCTTTTCTTAACGAGATGGCGTCGCCCGGCGTCGAGGGGCTCTTGGTAAAGATGGAACATTTGGCAAAAATACCGGACAATTCTGCAAATGTCATGGCTGGTTTACAGCGTGGTCACTCCGGGATCACTTACGACCGCCAGACAATTCTGGATGTGGATAGATCGGGCCGTTTTGGACTGAATGACGCGTGCTAGCTAGCATGGGAATACTTTGCCAGCTACATCCAGCGGCCTGTGAAGCAGCGGAGTATATGTGTTGTCTGTCTATTTACGAATAATGCAGACGAGGAGTGTTGGCTGAGTTCTTAACGTTTACTTTCAAAGCGTGCATATCACAACATACAAGATGCCGTCATGGCGACACAACATGCTCGTCACTCCTGTTGCATGCTGGGTAGTGTAGTTCTTTTTATTCCCTGGCTCATAACATCACAATATAGTACCATGTATATGCGTTCAGTTTATCAAAGCACCAAGCAAACAATCAGAAAAGTCCCGTCATATCAATTCCTAGATATGGTCATAATTATTTTAAGTGCACTACGCAGAATAAACACAACATTATTAATATTGCTACTACGGATAATTTGATCAAAAATTCCCTAAAACAGCCCACTACCTATAATATAGATTTTTAAAATCCCTGATAAAAAAAATTTTTTCTGCTGTTACCTCAGAAATTGCCTGTTCGGATGTTATGATTGTGGCTCAGAGATTTGTATGTAGATTATATTTATTTTCCATAACAAACAGGATAACTTAAATACCCTGGCAGTGGAAATAAGCTTAAATGTTTGTATTTACATTTTTGGAGTTGATTTTCATAAAACATGCTATTTAACTGCTACTGTTTAACAAGGACTGATTTAAATTGTGTTTGCACAACAAATGTTTGGGCGCTTTTGTTCATGTGGGAGAATATTCCAATAAAGGTGCACTACACACTACTTTTGAATTCATTATTGGGCTTTGCGTATAAAATGTAGTTAATCGCGATTAATCGGACAAATAGTGCGACTAACTTTGATTAAAATGTTTAATCGTTGCCCAGGCCTAGTCATTATATAACTATAAATGTTTGCAAGCATAATCAAGATTCATTACACCAGGGGTCTCAAACTCTATTTACCCGGGGGCCACTGGATGCAAAAACTGGGTGAGGCTGGGCAGCAAGTAAAGATTTCTTTAAAAAAATCTAACATGCACTTTTTAATGAATTCACCTTCTTTGAATGGCTTTCCCGCCCTTGCAACATACTTGCCAACTCTCGCGATCTTTCCGGGAAACACCCGAATATCAGTGCCCCTCCCGACAATCTCACGGGGCGACCATTCTCCCGGTTTTCACCCGGGGGCGTGACGTACTGGCACTACCTTTAGCGTCCTCTACAACCTGAAGTCCCGTCCGCTTTTCCACCATAAAAACAGCTTGCCGGCCTAGTCACATATTGTATGAGGCTTCTGCAGACCCACGGAAGTGACTGCAAGACATACTTTGTCAACAGCCGTACAGGTCACACTGAGGGTTACCGTATAAACAACTTTAACCCTGTTACAAATGTGCGCCACACTGTGAACCCACACCAAACAAAATTGACAAACACATGTTGGGATAATATCCGCACCGTAACACAACATAAACACAACAGAACAAATACCCAGAATCCTATGCAGCCATAACTCTTTTGGGCTACAATAGAGGGCGGGGGTGTATATTGTAGCCCGAATGTGTTTGTCATTCTTGTTTGGTGTGGGTTCACAGTGTGGCGCATATTTGTAACTGTGTTAAAGTTGTTTATAATGCCACCCTCAGTGTGACATGTTGATCAACTATGTCTTGAAGCCGCTTACTGCGTCTACAAAAGTTAAATACAACATGTGGCTGGGCCATCACGCTATTTTTACAGGTTGTAGAGGACACTAAAAGCAGTGCCTCCACGATGCCTCCTTAATATTGGTGTTGGGTGAAATTCGGGAGAATGATTACCCCTGGAGGCGCACTAAAATTTGGGAGACTCGCGGAATAATCGAGAGTAAACAAGTATGACGCTTTAATGCGGCATTCATATAAAACTCACGGGCCGCACCAACATAAAATGTTTACATTAAGGTGCGGGCCGCAAAACAACGCCTCGCGGGCCGCGTGTTTGAGACCCCTGCATTCCATGTTGTTAAGCCTACCAGAGATTTATTCATTTAGTTTATTAATACTATTAAGGATATTTTCTTGATGCTAGCAAATAGCACCAGACGTTATAATGTGGTCAACCGTGTCAAATAAAGCACTTGGCTTTCTAGAACAACAACAACTAAGTTTTTAGTTTCTGTTGTGAAAATCAAGGATGAAAAGACGGCGGATTGGACCAAAAATAACAATATTTACAAGTAGGACTTAACATGGCATTTATTTGCACAACCAGGTGTTATGGTTTGCAAGGGAGATGACGGCAGACTGACACCAGGAGGGGAAAATCACATAATTGCATCACTGAAAGTTTCTCAAACAGGGCAAATGATAAAACAAACGTTTTGCAAAGTGATTGCTGCAGACACGAGCGAGGTCCGATTGTGCTCACAAGATGATAAAAGTTATATTTTTAAGAGCCATTTCCTTCGACGCACCTTTTGTTTTGTTTTTCTTTATGAACCACTTATTTCTGCCCAGGTACAGTTCCAGAGAGCTTTATGGAATGGCTTTCCAGCTGCATCCAAGCCATACATCACCTAATTCAATGCACAGCGGTGTCGTAAAGCAAGTCGCCATTGGACTCTAGAGCACTGGAGACGCGTTCTCTGGACTGAGGTATCACACTTTTCCATCTGGCAATCCGATGGACGAGTCTGGGTTCGGAGGTTGCCAGGAGAGCTTTACATTTTCGGACTGCATTGTGCCGAGTGTGAAATTTGGCGGAGGAGGAATTATGGTGTAGGGTTGTTTTTCAGGAGTTGGGCTCGGTCCCCTAGTTCCAGTGAAAAGAACTTTGATTTTTTTCCATTCCAAAACCTTAATTCTAGCCACTTTTGACATGTGTTTGGGGGTTGAACAGGGGGTCCTGTTGGAACACCCAACTGCGCCCAAGACCCAACCTCCGGGCTGATGATTTTAGGTTGTCCTGAAGAATTTGGAGGTAATCCTCCTTTTTCATTGTCCCATTTACTCTCTGTAAAGCACCAGTTTCATTGGCACCAAAACAGGCCCTGAGCATAATACTACAACCACCATGCTTGACGGTATGCATTGTGTTCCTTGGATTAAAGGCCTCACCTTTTCTCGTCCAAACATATTGCTGGGTATTGTGGCCAAATAACAAAATTTTTGTTTCATCTCACATCACATGGACAAAGATAAGACCTTCTGGAGGAATGTTCTCTGGTCAGATGAAACACAAATGTATCATCTTACAAGCATTTTTTTATCATCTTTAAAAAAAAAAAAAAGTTTTGTGTTCTTGTGTCTCATAATGATTGTTTGTGACTGATGGGCAAAAATGCAAAAAGAGTTCAGTTCCCTTTTAAACTTCATGTCAGGCGGAACAAAGTCACTGGAACAAATCAATGGGAACATATGGATTTGACAACAAGTTGGATCTGTGAAGGTGATTAAAAAAAAGGCAGAAAAGTGTAAATCGAAGAGGTGCCAATAAGATGCAGCTTGCACTTGAAGGGAGAGAAAAAAGCAGAAATGGACAAAGACATGAATAAAAGTAAAGACGGACTCCAAAATAAACACAAATGAAAAGAAATGACTCAGAAAATAATTTGGATAATCACTTATTGATTCCTATCATGAAGGAATGTAAATATTATGCTGAGGCTCATTTTAACGCCTCAATAGGTAAGGTGATGGACAAAGTATTGTCTATGATTGACTTTAAACTGCAATCTTACAAAAATAAATTGGGCTCTCTTAGCAAACGCATCAAAATAAATGCTGCAACTGTCATGATCCGTGATGCGGATCATGTTTTGTTTAGTTATGTTCGGTTAGTTTTGGACTCCCTTAGTTCCTGTTTTGTGCACTTTGGGTGTTTGTGTCGGTTACAATGGGTGCAAATTGGTTTCACCTGCCTCTGATTAGTGCTCGGCATGTGCACCTGCTGTTGAGCACTAATCAGAGAGCTATTTATTCACGTCGCTCGCCACAATCGGTGTGTGGCTTCATTGTTTGCTATACGCAACTGTTACGTTCCGATATTCCTGTTCTGGATTCTTGTGCTAAGTTGTCGCCTTAGCCTCCCGTGCGATCGGCACGTTTTTCTTTTGTATATTTCTGTAGCATTGGTACTATAAACCCCCTTTCCATATGAGTTGGGAAATTGTGGTGGATATAAATATACGGAATACAATGATTTGCACGCCCATACCATCACACATACTGCCTTTTACACTTTGCGCCTACAACAATCCGGATGGTTCGCTTCCCCTTTGGTCCGGATGACACAATGTCGAATATTTCCAAAAACAATTTGAAATGTAGACTCGTCAGACCACAGAACACTTTTCCACTTTGCATCAGTCTATCTTAGATGATCTCGGGCCCAGAGAAGCCGGCGGTGTTTCTGGATGTTGTTGATAAATGGCTTTCGCTTTGCATAGTAGAGCTTTAACTTGTACTTACAGATGTAGCGACCAATTGTATTTAGTGATAGTGGTTTTCTGAAGTATTCCTGAGCCCATGTGGTGATATCCTTTAGAGATTGATGTCGGTTTTTGATACAGAGGGATCGAAGGTCATGGTCATTCAATGTTGGTTTCTGGCCATGCCGCTTAGGTGGAGTGATTTCTCTGAACCTTTTGATGATATTATGGAGCGTAGATGTTGAAATCCCTAAATTTCTTGCAATTGCACTTTGAGAAACGTTGTTCTTAAACTGTTTGACTATTCGCTCACGCAGTTGTGGACAAAGGGGTGTACCTCGCCCCATCCTTTCTAATGAAAGACTGAGCATTCTTTGGGAAGCTGTTTTTATACCCAATCATGGCACCCACCTGTTCCCAATTAGCCTGCACACCTGTGGGATGTTCCAAATAAGTGTTTGATGAGCATTCCTCAACTTTATCAGTATTTATTGCCGCCTTTCCCATCTTCATTGTCACGTGTTGCTGGAATCAAATGCGAAAGTTAATGATTAGTTGCAAAAAAAAAATGCTTATCTATTTGAACATCAAATATGTTGTCTTTGTAGCATATTCAACTGAATATGGGTTGAAAATGATTTGCCAATCATTGTATTCTGTTTATATTTACATCTAAAACAATTTCCCAACTCACATGGAATCGGGGTTTGTATGTTATGTTGCAGCTATTTACAATTTGTTCTGGTAGGAGATGATTTATTCATCATAAATCATCTCCTACCTTACGCTGTTGTCTGGAGCTGTCCGTTCTGCATTCCGGGAGAACAAACCCCGACCCGACCTCGCGCCGTATGCGACAGCAACAGAAACTTGGTTGAAGGAAACAAATTTCAATGAATTTCAAATTAAAGGCCATGAATTGTATGTTGCAAACAGAGGCAACAAAAAAGGCGGCATAGCCCTGTAAGTAAGCATTAATGTAAATGTAAACTAGCATTATGACAACTATTGTTAATGATATTACTTATGGTCACAGTAGAAATAGTCAAAGCAAAACAAAACATAATTTTGTTGCTTGTGGGTACAGAAAACTTGGGTCATGTGTAGAACAGTTCACGAATAAATCAATAGTTATTTGACAAAATTCCAAACAAATCAGTGTTTTTATGTGGTGATTTTAATACTTAACTTGTAGGAAGGCTGTGAAGATCAGAAGAGTTTATGAGCACAACGTACAGCAGATCTGGGCAAACTGAGGCCCGGGGGCTACATGCGGCCCGTTAAGCTTTTCCATCTGGCCCGCCGGACATTCCCAAATATTTTTTTTAGATATTTAAGACGGAAAGTGTAGCTGCCATTATGATGTGCACTCATGTTTTCTAATGACCATAAGTCTTGAACTATACAAGGTATTTCAATGGTTAGAATCTGCACTTATGGATGATATACAAGTTACTACGGTAATCTAATTAGTTACGAAAAAAATCGGATGATATTTTACACGATATTGTTTTTGTCAACATGGACGAATATGTCGGTGGATTAGCCGCTAAACTGCTGCTGAAAAATCGCAGCCGTTGTTGTGAACTCGGCATAGGGAAGGAGGCGAAACCAAAACAGAACTGCTGTTTACGAGGTTTTTTCAAACCTTTGATGAATGTGTGGGGTTTGTATGCTACCACTAGTGCGTGAATGCGGACGATGTGTGGAATTAACAATGTGGATTTTACCAGAGTAGGTTGTTGCTGCGTGTTGGATGTATCTTTCGTCGAATCTAGGGGAAGGCGAAGAGGCAGTCAGTAGGGAGGCAAGCAGTCAGGGGCTGGAGGGACGCTGTGGAAGACACAAAGGACATCAAGACAGGAACGAGGAGAAACACAAAGAAGGCGAGCGAGGAAGGAATGAGGGCGGGGTGCCAGACGTGATGCTTACTCAGGGGAGATTGGCTATGTTTTGGCAAAGGTCTCCTGGGTCCGCTGGCTTTTATACCTCTCCCTCTCGTCAAACCCAGGTGCGCTGATGCACAATTGTCTGCAGCCTTGTTGCTGCGTGGGTGTGCCGCGCCCAGCGTGAGCAGGGGCGGGTCCAGACGAGCAGCAATGGCTCCAAGAAAATGTTTGTTTAGATGTGACGAGACTTTTACTCCGACTTGCTTTCCAATAAATGCAAGTACCAGAAAGAAGTGTAAAAGAAAAAAAAGCTTTTTCCCGGTGGACAAAAAAAATAATGTTTACAATATTTTACACGGTTCTGTTTTGTCAACATGGACGAATAGGTCGCTGGATTAGCCGCCAAACTACTCCTGAATATCGCAGCCATTGTTGTGTACTCGGCAAAGGGAAGGAGGCGAGACCAAAGCAGAAGTGCGGTGTACTAGGTTTATTCAAACCTTTGATGAATGTTTGGGGTGTGTATGCTACCACCAGTGCGTGAATGCGGACGATGTGTGGAATTAACAATGTGGATGTTGTTGGTACGTGTTGGATGTATCTTTTGTCGAATCGAGGAGACAGTCAGTAGGGAGGCATGCAGTCGGGGGCTGGAGAGAGGCAACGATGTCCGGGTCCAAGCAGTGGTCGAGGATCGGGGAGGGCAAGAGAAGCTCTGGGAGACGCTGTGGAAGACACAGAGGACATCAAGATGGAGAAACATAAAGAAGGCGAGCGAAGAACGAGGGAGGGGTGCTAGACGGGATACTTACTCAGGGGAGATTGGCTACGTTCTGGCGAAGGTCCCCTGGGTCCGCTGATTTTTATAGCCCTCCCTCTCGTCAAAACCAGGTGCGCTGATGCACAATTGTCTGCAGCCTTGTTGCTGCGTGGGTGTGCCGCGCCCAGCGTGAGCAGGGGCGTGTCCAGACGAGCAGCAATGGCTCCAAGAAAATGTTTGTTTAGATGTGACGAGACTTTTACTCCGACTTGCTTTCCAATAAATGCAAGTACAAGAAAGAAGTGTAAAAGAAAAAAAAGCTTTTTCCCGGTCGACAAAAAAAATTTTTTTTACAATATTTTACACGGTTCTGTTTTGTCAACATGGACGAATAGGTCGCTGGATTAGCCGCCAAACTACTCCTGAATATCGCAGCCATTGTTGTGTACTCGGCAAAGGGAAGGAGGCGAGATCAAAGCAGAAGTGCGGTTTACTGGGTTTATTCAAACCTTTGATGAATGTTTGGGGGTGTGTATGCTACCACCAGTGTGTGAATGCGGACGATGTGTGGAATTAACAATGTGGATGTTGTCGGTACGTGTTGGATGTATCTTTCGTCGAATCGAGGAGACAGTCAGTAGGGGCGCAAGCAGTCGGGGGCTGGAGAGAGGCAACGATGTCCGGGTCCAAGCAGTGGTCGAGGATCGGGGAGGGCAAGAGAAGCTCTGGGAGACGCTGTGGAAGACACAAAGGACATCAAGATGGAGAAACATAAAGAAGGCGAGCGAGGAACGAGGGAGGGGTGCTGGACGTGATACTTACTCAGGGGAGATTGGCTACGTTCTGGCAAAGGTCCCCTGGGTCCGCTGATTTTTATAGCGCTCCCTCTCGTCAAGTGTACGACCAAGTGCGCTGATGCACAATTGTCTGCAGCCTTGTTGCTGCGTGGGTGTGCCGCGCCCAGCGTGAGCAGGGGCTTGTCCAGACGAGCAGCAATGGCTCCAAGAAAATGTTTGTTTAGATGTGACGAGACTTTTACTCCGACTTGCTTTCCAATAAATGCAAGTACCAGAAAGAAGTGTAAAAGAAAAAAAAGCTTTTTCCCGGTGGACAAAAAAAATAATGTTTACAATATTTTACACGGTTCTGTTTTGTCAACATGGACGAATAGGTCGCTGGATTAGCCGCCAAACTACTCCTGAATATCGCAGCCATTGTTGTGTACTCGGCAAAGGGAAGGAGGCGAGACCAAAGCAGAAGTGCGGTGTACTAGGTTTATTCAAACCTTTGATGAATGTTTGGGGTGTGTATGCTACCACCAGTGCGTGAATGCGGACGATGTGTGGAATTAACAATGTGGATGTTGTTGGTACGTGTTGGATGTATCTTTTGTCGAATCGAGGAGACAGTCAGTAGGGAGGCATGCAGTCGGGGGCTGGAGAGAGGCAACGATGTCTGGGTCCAAGCAGTGGTCGAGGATCGGGGAGGGCAAGAGAAGCTCTGGGAGACGCTGTGGAAGACACAAAGGACATCATGACGGAGAAACATAAAGAAGGCGAGCGAGGAACGAGGGAGGGGTGCTAGACGTGATACTTACTCAGGGGAGATTGGCTACGTTCTGGCAAAGGTCCCCTGGGTCCGCTGATTTTTATAGCGCTCCCTCTCGTCAAGTCCTGGACCAGGTGTGCTGATGCACAATTGTCTGCAGCCTTGTTGCTGCGTGGGTGTGCCGCGCCCAGCGTGAGCAGGGGCTTGTCCAGACGAGCAGCAATGGCTCCAAGAAAATGTTTGTTTGGATGTGACGAGACTTTTACTCCGACTTGCTTTCCAATAAATGCAAGTACCAGAAAGAAGTGTAAAAGAAAAAAAAGCTTTTTCCCAGTGGACAAAAAAAAAATGTTTACAATATTTTACACGGTTCTGTTTTGTCAACATGGACGAATAGGTCGCTGGATTAGCCGCCAAACTACTCCTGAATATCGCAGCCATTGTTGTGTACTCGGCAAAGGGAAGGAGGCGAGATCAAAGCAGAAGTGCGGTTTACTGGGTTTATTCAAACCTTTGATGAATGTTTGGGATGTGTATGCTACCACCAGTGTGTGAATGCGGACGATGTGTGGAATTAACAATGTGGATGTTGTCGGTACGTGTTGGATGTATCTTTCGTCGAATCGAGGAGACAGTCAGTAGGGGCGCAAGCAGTCGGGGGCTGGAGAGAGGCAACGATGTCCGGGTCCAAGCAGTGGTCGAGGATCGGGGAGGGCAAGAGAAGCTCTGGGAGACGCTGTGGAAGACACAAAGGACATCAAGACGGAGAAACGTAAAGAAGGCGAGCGAGGAACGAGGGAGGAGTGCTAGACGTGATACTTACTCAGGGGAGATTGGCTACGTTCTGGCAAAGGTCCCCTGGGTCCGCTGGTTTTTATGCCGCTCCCTCTCGTCAAGTCCTGGACCAGGTGCGCTGATGCACAATTGTCTGCAGCCTTGTTGCTGCGTGGGTGTGCCTCGCCCAGCATGAGCAGGGGCGGGTCCAGACGAGCAGCCAGAGGAGGAACTCTGACAAACAGTTGCAGGAGGAATGCGGGTACGAGTCCGCGCCGTGAATTCCAACATTATCGGGTTGTGTATCAGCTTCCTGCTCTGTATATGACCAGAAAACTTTCAAATGTGGAGATATTCATTTAACACAATGTATAAAACAAACAAACAAAAATGTTCAATTCCTCATGCAGAAAATATATGTATAGCAGTTTAATGAACAAATGTTGATATTTCTCAAATAAATTATTCTCTTCTTTTTTTCCCCATCAAAACAAGTAAGGCTCTGCCCACCCCGACTACGCGTCCCGAGTGTAACGTTAGTGTATATGCGGCTAACGTAAAGTTTTTAATCAGGCTGGGTTCTCTGCAGCAGACGTTTTTTCTACCTCGGTCGGCATTTTCGCACATTTCCCACAAGTGCACCTAGATGAATTGAAATATGTAAGTGACAGGAATTTGCCAGATATATATAAAAACGGTTTGCTGTTAGAAACCCATCCTTTTCGCCTCACAGGTTGGCAGCTATTAAAACAAGCTATGGCTACAACAATATTTCCTATTCAGAGACATTTTGAAAAACGATATTTTCAGGACACTTAAAACATTTTTTTTCTCAAAACTCAACAGTGCGCCTTATAACCCGGTGCGCCTAATGTACGGAATAATTCTGGTTTTGCTTATCGACCTCGAAACAATTTTATTTGGTACATTGTGTAATTATAAGTGTGACCAGTAGATGGCAGTCAAACATAAGAGATACATGTAGACTGCACTATGCACCAGTTTCTTTGTCTCGTTTTGTCCACCAAACGTTTTATGCTGGGCGAGAATGCACAAAAGGTGATCTTTGTTGATTTTTTTCTTTACTAATGTCCTCTGTGTATTTGAAATGTGAGACCCTAAAACAGGGGTCCGCAACCCGCGGCTCTAGAGCCTCATGTGGCTATTTAGCCCCGCCCTAGTGGCTCTCTGGAGCTTTTTCAAAAAAATTGTGAAAATTTAAAAAAATGAGGGAAAAAATATATTATTTGTTTAATTATTATTTGTGCAACTTTCTCAGACACTGCCACAGAAAGACATGTTTTATGCCACTCCTTCTTTGTTTTATTTTGTCCGCCAAATGTTTAATGCTGTGTGTGAATGCACCTAGGTGATCTTTGTCGTTATTGACTTGTGCGGAGTGCTGATCAGAAATATTTGGTCAGTGCATGACTGCAAGCTAATCAATGCTAACATGCTATTTAGACTAGCTGTATGTAAATATTTGTAGTTATATTTAAGCTCATTTAATTTCCTCTACTCATGTCCTCTGTGTATTTAATTTATATTTGCATGCCTCATGACACATTATCTGTATGTAACATTGGCTGCATTCCTGATAGTTGTTTGTGTACCATGTTGTTCCAGACCACAGCAAACGTTACCCAGCTCGCAAAGATTGTAATTATTCCATTAAAAGAAGACAGCCTGCTGTTTCTTTGAAGTTGGACACACACATCTATACCTTTGGCCATTCTGAGCCAGTAATTTCCAGAATTTATCTCATCCTGAGATAGGCTCCAGGACCTCCCGCGACCCCAAAAGGGACAAGCGGTAGAAAATGGATGGATGGATGGATGGTACCAAAATATTGGTATCGGGACAACACTAGTATGCAGGCTGACACCCGCTTTAGTTGTATTGCTAGAACCTTCAACAATGCATTTGGCAGGCATTTTTGCTCATTATTTCAAATTGTGCTACAAATATTGTGATTTGGGATGTAGATGCTACCAAAACACAGATTACGCAGAACATAAACTACCGCATTTTATCGCCAAAAGTTTGCATTTCAAAATGTGCCAAAACTTGTTCATGCAGAGGTGGAAGGCAGTAAAAAGACTGGCATATTATATAAGCCTGTCTTTTTCAGTTAGTCTGGCTGGCGACAGCACCCAGTTTTGACTCTTTCATGCCGCTCGTTTTTTTCATGCCAAGTAAATTTTCTTTATTCATGCCACAGTTTAGTGAGTTTTGTTTCTTGTCCATAGTTCTGTCGAAGTTGTGTTTTTGCCTTGTGCACCTTTTTTGTAGTACTTAGAGACAAGAATAAATAATGTTACTACCTTTAAGCCGTGTGCAGTATAGTCCGATTGCATCCCGGGAGAACAATCCTTGCTGTAAGCTGCGAAAAAAAAAACCCGTCATGACAGTAATAATTATTCTTCTGTTGTTTGGATGCTTTACATTAGTTTTGGATAATACCACACCTTTAGATTTAGATTAATAATTCATTTTCTACCACTTGTCCTTAATAATTTTGACTAAATAATAGAATGATAAATGACAATATTTGATACTGCATATGTCAGCAGAGAAAATTGGGAGTCTTTGTCTGTTTACTTACTACTAAGTTGTCTAGTATTCACTATTTTATTTAAGGACTATATTGCAATAATGGTAAATGGTAAATCGGTTATACTTTGTTGGGTAGGACCAGCTCTTCCTCCCAGGGAATTTAAGTTACTTGTCAATCCCAAGTTCTTTTGATGACATATATGCTGAGTAAGAAGGACCTGTGAATATCTGTCACTTTATTTCTGTTAATTTTTGTGTTTTTGTATTTACTTCCTGTTCAGTGCTCTTACTTTGTTGTATTTCCTGTTTTATTCACGAGCACTGTTGTTTTTCTCTTTTCGTTGATTGGCAGCGGTTCACACCTGCTGTCAATCAAGCTACTGCCTATTTATGTTTCACTCGAGCACTCCTCAGTGCTCGATGATAATATCATGTTGAGAACGTTACTTTGCACGACAGCTTTATTTTTATTTGTTTTTTTTATGAGTTCTGAATTAAATTCCTCTTACCTTCACTCAACTCTCCTCGATTCTTGCATACTCGGAGACACACAACAGCAGACATGCGAGTTCCTAACAGGACCATCAAAACAGAATTGGAATATTTTCAAGTTTTACTGAAGTTGCAGGAGAACAACCCAGACCCACAGATTCCTACCGGCTTCTCAGGTTTTTTACCATTCCAAAGGAAAAACACACTCTTTTCACACAAAAGAAAGCCCTCCTCCCCCTCCTCTCAACACCATAAGGTGAGCGAGACGTGGGGGTTGTCTTCACATTCCGATGGTTTACGACACTAACCTGGGATCTGAAGACAAAGAGAGACTAGTAAAATACAGAAAGTAAAAGTACTAGCTACTCTAAACATGGCTGTGTAAAAAGGAAGAACTCTTAAACATATCAGCATCCTTCAACAACTTGTATAACGCTTTTCTACCTTCAAGGTACTCAAAGATACTATTTCCACATTCACACACATTCACACACTGATGGCGGGAGCTGCCATGCAAGGAGCTAACCAGGGCCCATCAGGAGCAAGGTTGAAGTGTCCAAGGCTGGTAGCAGCTGGGGATCGAACCAGGAACCCTCAGGATGCTGGCACCCTCAGTTTGCTGGGCGTCGCCATATAGTAAACATACCATATTTCCTTGAATTGCCTCAGGGCATATAGTATGCGCCTGCCTTGAATTACTCGCTTCGTAAAATGATTAGCGCATGCTTAGTATTACCACCTGGTCAAACTCGTGACGTCACGAGTGACACTTCCCCTGTCATCATTTTCAAAATGGAGGAGGCTGATTTCAATACCGGTAATTTGAAATCGCATAAAGGGAAGAAGATTAAGGCCTATTCAGTAGGATTTAAGGTCCAAGCTTACATCACACTCAAATTTTTACTGCATGCCTTTGGTAAGTGCCGGAGTGAGAAGAGGTTTTAAAAGAATTAGCGCATCCTTACTTTTACCGCATGCCTTTGGTGAGCGCAGGAGTGAGAAAAGGTTTAAAATTAATTAGCGCCCCGGCGGCAATTCAAGGAAATACGTTATGTTTGATGTACCCTTAAAATAAAGCCAATTATGCAATTTTTTGTCAATCTATCAATGTTTATTTATATAGCCCCAAATCACAAATGTCTCAAAGGACTGCACAAATCATTACGACTACGACATCCTCGGAAGAATCCACAAAAGGGCAAGGAAAACTCACACCCAGTGGGCAGGGAGAATTCACATCCAGTGGGACGCCAGTGACAATGCTGACTATGAGAAACCTTGGAGAGGACCTCAGCTGTGGGCAACCCCCCCCCCCCTCTAGGGGACCGAAAGCAATGGATGTCGAGCGGGTCTAACATGATACTGTGAAAGTTCAATCCATAGTGGCTCCAACACAGCCGCGAGAGTTCAGTTCAAAGCGGATCCAAGACAGCAGCGAGAGTCCCGTCCACAGGAAGCCATCCCAAGCAGAGGCGGATCAGCAGCGTAGAGATGTCCCCAATCGATACACAGGCGAGCGGTCCATCCTGGGTCTCGACTCTGGACAGCCAGTACTTCATCCATGGTCATCGGACCGGACCGGACCCCCTCCACAAGGGAGGGGGGGACAAAGGAGGAAAAAGAAAAGAAGCGGCAGATCAACTGGTCTAAAAAGGAGGTCTATTTAAAGGCTAGAGTATACAGATGAGTTTTAAGGTGAGACTTAAATGCTTCTACTGAGGTAGCATCTCGAACTGTTACCGGGAGGGCATTCCAGAGTACTGGAGCCCGAACGGAAAACGCTCTATAGCCCGCAGACTTTTTTCGGGCTCTAGGAATCACTAATAAGCCGGAGTCTTTTGAAGTCAGATTTCTTGCCGTGACATATGGTACAATACAATCGGCAAGATAGGATGGAGCTAGACCGTGTAGTATTTTATACGTAAGTAGTAAAACCTTAAAGTCACGTCTTAAGTGCACAGGAAGCCAGTGCAGGTGAGCCAGTACAGGCGTAATGTGATCAAACTTTCTTGTTCTTGTCAAAAGTCTAGCAGCCGCATTTTGTACCAACTGTAATCTTTTAATGCTAGACATGGGGAGACCCGAAAATAATACGTTACAGTAATCGAGATGAGACGTAACAAACGCATGGATAATGATCTCGGCGTCTTTTGTGGACAAAATGGAGCAAATTTTAGCGATATTACGGAGATGAAAGAAGGCCGTTTTAGTAACGCTTTTAATGTGTGACTCAAAGGATGAGAGTTGGGTCGAAGATAATACCCAGATTCTTTACCGAGTCACCTTGTTTTATTATTTGGTTGTCAAATGTTAAAGTTGTATTAATAAATAGAGGTCTGTGTCTAGCAGAACCGATAATCAGCATTTCCGTTTTTTTGGCGTTAAGTTGCAAAAAGTTAGCGGACATCCATTGTTTAATTTCATTAATACACGCCTCCAGCTGACTACAATCCGGCGTGTTGGTCAGCTTTAGGGGCATGTAGAGTTGGGTGTCATCAGCATAGCATTTGTGGTCACCTTTATTTAGAAAAGTACCGAAAAGTACCGAAATACATTTTGGTACCGGTATCGCTACTAAAATATTGGTATCAGGACACACACACCGAACAGAAATGTAGATCGGCGCCTATGGTTTTGACACCTCTGCTTTATAAAGTAAAAACTTCACTGAATATCACAGTAAAAATACATGCAAAATATAAATGCACAAAAGGGGAGCAAGCATGGGAAGACGCAGGTAATAACCCAAATCCGGTTCACAAGCAGGAAGATGTAGCATGGAAGGTAAAAAGTATGTGAGGAGTAGAATGACCAAAATGGAATAATCCGGCATCTTCCAGCTGCCACCTCTCAGCCTAAGTAGCTGATTGCTGATTAGTGCAGTTGTGCCCTGTTGCTCTGCCGTGCCCGTCTGCAGGGGAGAGAGAGAGAGAAAGCAGCCCAGACAAGGGCAGCAGGAGAGAGTAAACATCACTCTGTTTATTTCCTCTTTGCTTTGTCAACCAAGACATTTTAAGCCCAGAACTGTAAATACATTTTGTCTTTGCCACTCCTTAACTGACTCGGTGGTTATTTGCTAACCACCACAATTCAATGTGCTTTTTTTTATTGAAAAGTGTAAGTGCCAGCACTTTGATAAAGAAGATGAGAAACGCTATTCCATTCAAGAAAGTGTCCATGTGACTCTCCTAGTGTTGTCCCGTTACCAAATATACTGGTAGCGGTGCCAAAATGTAGTTTTTGGTACTTTTCTAAATAAAGGTAACAACAAAAAATGTTATTATTGTCTTTATTTTAACCAAAAGGTTTTACGGTACTGTGGAGAAGCGGGGCAGGCCACGCTGTAGCCCTGCTCAAGATGGCGGCAAGGAGGCGGAGATTGAGGCTGAACAGAGAGGCGGGGCGTGCCGCTACCAAATATATTGGTAGCGGTGCGAAAATTTACTTTTTGGTACTTTTCTAACAAAAGGTAACAACAAAAAATGTCATTATTGTCTTTACTTTAACCAAAAAGTTTTATGGTACTGTGGAGAAGCGGGGCAGGCCACGCTGTAGCCCTGCTCAAGATGGCGGCAAGGAGGCGGAGAATGCGGCTGAACAGAGAGGCGGGGCGTGCCGCTACCAAATATATTGGTAGCGGTGCGAAAATGTACTTTTTGGTACTTTTCTAACAAAAGGTAACAACAAAAAATGTCATTATTGTCTTTATTTTAACCAAAAAGTTTTACGGTACTGTGGAGAAGCGGGGCAGGCCACGCTGTAGCCCTGCTCAAGATGGCGGCAAGGAGGCGGAGAATGAGGCTGAACAGAGAGGCGGGGCATGCCGCTACCAACTATATTGGTAGCGGTGCGAAAATGTACTTTTTGGTACTTTTCTAACAAAAGGTAACAACAAAAAATGTCATTATTGTCTTTATTTTAACCAAAACGTTTTATGGTACTGTGGAGAAGCGGGGCAGGCCACGCTGTAGCCCTGCTCAAGATGGCGGCAAGGAGGCGGAGAATGCGGCTGAACAGAGAGGCGGGGCGTGCCGGGAGCGACGCCGCAATCTAGATCAGGTGCGTGGCTCACACACCAGTAATCAAGCTACGTATCTACTCGCAGTATATAAAAGAGGAGAAGGAGGACAGCTGGGGAAGAGAAGGAGTTGGAGAGTCCGCAGCAGATGCAGGAAGAAGCGAGAGCGATCAAAGAGCGACAGAGAGCGGAGCACAGACGAGGACGACGACGACGGTAGCTGAAAAGCAGACCGGGAACGAGCAGCGGAGAAGGAGCTGAAAAGCAACTCGACCGACACTGAAGCTTTGATTGAAAAAATAAAACAGTCAAACCTGCTCGACGATTACGACCTTCCTGAGTGGTCCATGGAATCCACACGACGACAGCAAGAGACGGTCACAGGTACATTAAACATGTGTTTCTTATTGTAATCCATCCATCAAATCCATCTTCTTCCGCTTATCCAAGGTCGGGTCGCGGGTGCAGCAGCCTAAGCAGGGAAGCCCAAATTTTCTTCTCCCCAGCCACTTCGTCCAGCTCTTCCCGGAGGATCTCGAGGCGTTCCCAGGCCAGCCGGGAGACATAGTCTTCCCAACGTGTCCTGGGTCTTCCCCGTGGCCTCCTACCGGTTGGACGTGCCCTAAACACCTCCCTAGGGAGGCGTTCGGGTGGCATCCTGACCAGATGCCCGAACCACCTCATCTGGCTCCTCTCAATATGGAGGAGAAGCGGCTTTATTTTGAACTCCTCCCGATGACAGAGCTTCTCACCCGATCTCTAAGGAAACTCATTTGGGCCGCTTGTACCCGTGATCTTGTCCTTTCGGTCATAACCCAAAACTCATGACCATAGGTGAAGATGGGTGTGAACGACTCCAGCCGTCGTCGTGTGGGTTGCATGGACCATTCAGGAAGGACATCGCTTCGCACAGGTTTGACTCTTTATTTTTCAATAAAGGCGTTTTGGCAGCGTCGCTCGGTCGCTCTTTCAGCTCCTCCTCCGCTGCTCGCTCCGGTCTGCTTTTCAGCTGCCGTGTCGTCGTCTCTCTTGTGCTGATCTCTGTGGCTCTCGTCTCTCCTGCACTGCTGTGGACACTCCACCTCCTCTCTCGATCTTTCCTCCTTCTCCCCTTTTATACACTACGAGGAGATAGGCAGATTGTGAGTCAGTGTGTGAGCCATGCACCTGATCTTGATTGCTCCGGCGTCGCTCCCGGCACGACCCACGTCTTCGTTCTGCCGCATTCTCCGCCTCCTGGCCGCCATCTTGAGCAGGGCCATAGCGTGTCCTGCCCCGCGGTCGGTCCGTCGGCTCCACCTCTCCACAATGGGAACGTAGATCGACCGGTAAATTGAGATCTTTGCCTTCCGGCTCAGCTCCTTATTCACTACAACGGATCGATACAGCGTCCGCATTACTGAAGACGCCGCACCGATCCGCCTGTCGATCTCACGATCGTGAACAAGACTCTGAGGTACTTGAACTGCTCCACTTGGGGCAGGGTCTCCTCCCCAACCCAGACTTGGAAGTGGTAATTGTCATCCCAGTCGCTTCACACTCGGCTGCGAACCGATCCATCTTATTGTAATTTGATACTTAAATAAAATAGTGAACATACAAGACAACTTGTCTTTTAGTATTAAGTAAGCAAACAAAGGCTCCTAATTTAGTCTGCTGACATATGCAGTAACATGTTGTGTCATTTATCTACCTATTATTGTATAACTTTCTCTGACGTGTTTTATGCCACTCCTTCTGTAATGCTTGCTGGGCATAGTGATGCCGGATTTGTTCCTCCGTGAAAGCGTTCGGTCAAGAACACAGCGAATGGTAAAAAATAAAGATTTATTTAACTCAAAAACAGGCTGAGAACAAAAACACTGGTACTAGGCAGAAAAAGGCAAACCAAAAGCGCTAGCATGGGAGCTAAGGAAACAAACAGAAACACTTACACTTTCAATCCGATGCAATCCACTTTATTTATATAGCACATTTAAACAACAATAACGTTTCCAAAGTGCTGCACAGCCATGTTAAAAACAATATTTAAAAAAATAATAATAAAAAAAATAAAAAAACAATATTATGCTCCACCAATGCCTGAATAGAAAACAAAAAGGAGAACAAAAACAACTAGCATGAGAGCTGGAGATAAACGAAGCGTATTGCGAAAGCTAGCGAGTAAATACATAGAGAAGCATACGTCACTTGTTGCATGTAAGGCAAATTAGGATCCGAGAACGAATGAACAGAAAGGGCTGGCTTAAATAAGGATGGTGATGAGCAAAAACAGGTGTGCCTCGAAAACAAGGGGCAGGTGAAGACTAATGAGTAACCATGGTGACAAAAACAAACAGGAACTGAGGAAGTCAAACAGGGTGTGATACAAAACTGGAACAAAACAAGAATATGGAGTGATCCGGATAGCGGATCATAACACCTTCTTTGTCTCATTTTGTCCACCAAACGTTTAATACTGGTGAGCTTTGTTGATATTATTGACTTGTTGAGGAGTGCTGATCAGCCATATTTGGTCATTACATGACTGCAAGCTAATCAATGCTAACATGCTAATTAGGCTAGCTGTATGTTTGTAGGCATATTTGAGCTCATTTAATTCCCTTTACTTATATCCTCTGGGTATTTAGTTTATTTTTCCATGTTTCATGACACATCTGTATGTAATATTGGCTGCATTTCTGATATTTGTTAGTGTACCGTGTTGTTCCAGACCACAGCAAACGTCAGCCAGCCTACAAAGATTGCAATAAATCCACTAGAAGAACACAGCCTTCCTTCAACTTGGACACACACTGCTATACCTTTTGGTAATTCTATATTTCCAGGAGTTATCTCACCCTCTGAGAAGCTTGACTAATGTTTTCCAATGTTGCAAAAAAGTGTGTAGACATTTTTACATCAACATTTCTGTCAACGAAGACACATAGTCATTTTGATAGTAGGCTAATATAGACACTTACATCATGTGTTGCCTTCATTGTAACACTTATATAAGACTTTTAAAGTCATGTTGATAGTAGGCTAATATAGACACTTACATCATGTGTTGCCTTCATTGTAACACTTATATAAGACTTTTAAAGTCATTTTGATAGTAGGCTAATATAGACACTTACATCATGTGTTGCCTTCATTTTAACACTTATATAAGGCTTTTAAAGTCATTTTGATAGTAGGCTAATATAGACACTTACATCATGTGTTGCCTTCATTGTAACACTTATATAAGACTTTTGAAGTCATTTTGATAGTAGGCTAATATAGACACTTACATCGTGTGTTGCCCTCATTACAACACTTTTATAAGACTTTTAAAGTCATTTTGATAGTAGGCTAATATAGACACTTACATCATGTGTTGCCTTCATTATAACACTTATATAAGACTTTTAAAGTAATTTTGATAGTAGGCTAACATAGACACTTACATCGTGTGTTGCCCTCATTACAACACTTTTATAAGACTTTTAAAGTCATTTTGATAGTAGGCTGATATAGACACTTACATCATGTGTTGCCCTCATTATAACACTCATAAAATACTTTTAAAGTAATTTTGATAGTAGGCTAATATAGACACTTACATCATGTGTTGCCCTCATTACAACACTAATAAAATACCTTTAAAGTCATTTTGATAGTAGGCTAATATAGACACTTACATCATGTGTTGCCCTCATTATAACACTCATAAAATACTTTTAAAGTAATTTTGATAGTAGGCTAATATAGACACTTACATCATGTGTTGCCCTCATTATAACACTAATAAAATACCTTTAAAGTCATTTTGATAGTAGGCTAATATAGACACTTACATCATGTGTTGCCCTCATTATAACACTCATAAAATACTTTTAAAGTCATTTTGATAGTAGGCTAATATAGACACTTACATCATGTGTTGCCCTCATTATAACACTCATAAAATACTTTTAAAGTAATTTTGATAGTAGGCTAATATAGACACTTACATCATGTGTTGCCCTCATTACAACACTTTTATAAGACTTTTTAAGTCATTTTGATAGTAGGCTAATATAGACACTTACATCATGTGTTGCCCTCATTATAACACTAATAAAATACCTTTAAAGTCATTTTGATAGTAGGCTAATATAGACACTTACATCATGTGTTCCCTTCATTATAACACTTATATAAGACGTTTAAAGTAATTTTGATAGTAGGCTAATACAGCTAATATAGACACTTACATCATGTTTTGCCTTCATTATAACACTTATATAAGACTTTTAAAGTAATTTTGATAGTAGGCTGATACAGCTAATATAGACACTTACATCATGTGTTGCCTTCATTATAACACTTTTTTAAGATTTTTAAACTAATTTTAATAGTAGGCTAATATAGCTTATATAGACACTTACATCATGTGTTGCCTTCATTATAACACTTTTTTAAGACTTTTAAAGTCATTTTGATAGTAGGCTAATACAACTATTATAGACACTTACATCATGTGTTGCCTTCATTATAACACTTTTTTGAGACTTTTAACATAATTTTGATAGTAGGCTAACATAGACACTTACATCGTGTGTTGCCCTCATTACAACAATTTTATAAGACTTTTAAAGTCATTTTGATAGTAGGCTAATATAGACACTTACATCATGTGTTGCCTTCATTATAACACTCATAAAATACTTTTAAAGTCATTTTGATAGTAGGCTAATATTGACACTTACATCATGTGTTGCCCTCATTATAACACTCACAAAGTACTTTTAAAGTCATTTTGATAGTAGGCTAATATTGACACTTACATCACGTGTTGCCCTCATTATAACACTTATATAAGATGTTTAAAGTAATTTTGATAGTAGGCTAATATAGCTAATATAGACACTTACATCATGTGTTGCCTTCATTATAACACTTTTTTAAGACTTTCAAAGTCATTTTGATAGTAGGCTAATATAGACACTTACATCATGTGTTGCCTTCATTATAACACTTTTTTAAGACTTTTAACGTCATTTTGATAGTAGGCTAATATAGCTAATATAGACACTTACATCATGTGTTGCCTTCATTATAACACATTTTTAAGACTTTTAAAGTCATTTTGATAGTAGGTTAATATAGACACTTACATCATGTGTTGCCTTCATTATAACACATATAAGGATTTTAAAGTAATTTTGATAGTAGGCTGATACAGCTAATATGGACACTTACATCATGTGTTGCCCTCATTACAACACTTTTATAATATTTTTAAAGTCATTTTGATAGTAGTGTCAGACAGTTTGTCCATGTTTTAGTTTTTTCCTCTGAATTTGTCTGTTTCCTGTGTTTAGTATTTCCTGTCTTTTAGTTCCTGTCAAGTGCTCTTAATTTGTCAGCTTCCTGTTTTGTTCCCTGAGTGCTGTGTTCCTCCTCAGTTTGTTTAGTATTTCCTGTCCTTAGTTCCTGTCTGGTGCTCCTATTTTGTCAGCTTCCTGTCTTGTTCCCTGAGTGCTGTGTTCCCCTTCGGCTGCAGCTGATTGGCATCTGGCCACACCAGTTGCCAATCAGCCGGCTCCTATTTGTACCTGCTTTGTCTTGTGTCAGTTGCTGGATCATTGTATTGTATTATATTGTCGTTGCCTCATGTCACTCTCGTGTCTTTGCTACCTGTCGTGTCTGGCATCATTTCAGCTATTACCTGTCGTGCTACATCTTGTCCTGGTCGTCGTAGCGGTAAGCTGTTTTTGTTAGCCATTAGCTATTTCCAGTTTTTCTGTTTGTTATCCTCTAGCTTCCATGCTAAAGTTCCTTTTTGTTTTTCTAGCTCCCAGTGCTAGCTCTCTTAGTTTGTTATTCCGCCCACGTGCGTGCTTTTTGTTTGTTCTTGTGTAGTTTTAATTCAATCAGGTTTTCATATTCTATGCCTGCCTCCGTCTCTGCATCTTGGGGTTCAACAACAAATACCTCTGACAAGTAGGCTAATATAGACACTTACATCATGTGTTGCCTTCATTATAACACTTATATAAGACTTTTTTTTTTTTTTTGCGACTCCAGACGGATGACTTTTTTTGTATTTTTGGTCCAATTTTCAATATTTTGGGTCCTGTCCTGGATGAAAACAACAAGATGACATAACTTTTTAGCACAATTTTTTTTTATTGTTAGTATTAGGGGCCATCCATCCATGCATTTTCTACCGCTTGTCCATTTTCCGGATCTCGCGGGGGGGTGTGCTTGAGCCTATCTCAGCCGCATTCGGGCGGAAGGCGGTGTAGCTCGGTTGGTAGAGTGGCCGTGCCAGCAACCTGAGGGTTGCAAGTTCGATTCCCGCTTCCGCCATCCTAGTCACTGCCGTTGTGTCCTTGAGCAAGACACTTTACCCACCTGCTCCCAGTGCCACCCACACTGGTTTAAATGTAACTTAGATATTGGGTGTCACTATGTAAAGTGCTTTGAGTCACTAGAGAAAAGCGCTATATAAATATAATTCACTTCACTTCACAAGTCCAACACAAATAGACGGACAACATTCCCACTCACACCCATTTAGTGTTGTCGACGGGGGGGGCCCCGGCGCCAAATTGCAGCGTCCAGTACGTGCGCACGCAGCCTCCCCTGTGCTGCACACCGCCCTCGCGCGCGCCGCAACATAAAGTGGTCCCGCGCTCGCCGTGTGCGCGCGCAGCGGAGGCGAAGACGCGTTCCGGGCGGCTCGCAGGATGCTGACGAGCGCGCAGACGTCTGAGACAAGCTCCCGCGGTCGGATGCTTTCCCGCCGGGAGACATGCGTCTGCTCGTTGTGGCGACTTTCTTTGGAGTCTTAATGGCGCTAGCAGGTGGGTGCACAGCACACATCGTAATGCATGCATTTAATTGTATTTACCACTTTGTCTCTATTTAGCCACATTATTGCGCTCATCTCACTATGGTAACAATTGTGAAAAAACAACAACTTTAAGTCACTTTTCTGATGATTTTAATCCAATTTGTCAAGCAGGGTGATAGCAAGCTGCGCCTTTTGAATGATGTTTTTCTCTTTTTTCGGTGCATTATTTGTTTTTATCAGCGGGAATTCTCCCTGCTGGGTAATCGAATGTTATCTGTTAATGCTGATAAGCCGCATTTCGCCCACATTCTCTCTGACAAAAACAAATAAGAAGCTGTTTGCGTCCATAATCTGATACCCACAGACTGATGGGGGGGCTCCTGCCGGGCTCGGTTTATGTTTATCAGTTCCAAATTAATGGCTGCCACCTTTTTTCCATAATTGCACAAGTGCTCGACTTGATTGAACGCCGCCTCCATGATGGGTTCGAATCCCAGGTACAAATCGTGATTGTCACAGAAAGTGTGCTCACTGCAGTATGTGCACCGCATCTTCTGTTTGTATTGGGAATTAAACTTTACTGACCGTTAAAAGGCGCCGCTGATATTGTTTTTACGGCCTTCTCTCGCCTCCCGGAGACAGCCGTCGTTATGTGCTCGGCATCCTCCGGCCCGGTGCTCCGCCGCCCTCCGGCCGGAGGTGAAGTCGAGCTGCCGCTGCAGCAGGGTCGAGGACTCCATTAGTCTTGCTGGGGAGGTGCCGCGCTCATGGCGGAAGACGGACCTTCGCAAAGTTTCGGAACTGAGAGGTCGCCGTGCGCAGGCAGACAAAGACGTGAGTCACGCCAGAATAGCGGAGCGTATATGGAGAGGTCAGGGTTCACGGGTGATGGCTGACATCTCGTTTCGTTCCCATTTCTGCACGGACTGATCGATTTCAAAGTCGCTGTCGAGCTGGCAGTCTTTTCACACTCAGCCCAGCAAAATGGGACATTGTTGTGTTTGTGTTACCCCAGAGACTAGACTAATCCTAACATTGTAGGTCCATCCATCCACCTGGGTCACGGGGGCAGCAGCCTAAGCAGAGAAGCCCAGACTGCCCTCTCCCCAGATACTTCGTCCAGTTCCTCCCGAGGCATTCCCAGGCCAGCCGGGAGACAACGTCTTCCCAACCTGTCCTGGGTCTTCCCCGTGGGCTCCTACAGGTCGGACGTGCCCTAAACACCTCCCTAGGGAGGCGTTCAGGTGGCATCCTGACCAAATGCCTGAACCACCTCATCTGGTTCCTCTCCATGTGGAGGAGCAGCGGCAATGAACCCGTGATCTTGTCCTTTCAGTCATAACCCAAAGTTCATGACCATAGGTGAGGATGGGAACCTAGATCGACCGGTAAAATTGAGAGCTTTGCCTTCCGGCTCAGCTCCTTCTTCACCACAACGGATCGATACAGCGTCCGCATTATTGAATTGGCCGCAGCGATCCACACGGACTGATCGCCATTCAAAGGACTCGATTTCAAAGTCGCAGCATCAGAGGCGTCGCCGTCGAGCTGGCACTTAATTGTCTTTTCACATTCAGCCCAGCAAAATGGGACATTTTTGTGTTTGTGTTACCCCAGAGACTAGACTAATCCTAACATTGTAGGTCCATCCATCCACCTGGGTCACGGGGGCAGCAGCCTAAGCAGAGAAGCCCAGACTTCCCTCTCCCCAGCTACTTCGTCCAGCTCCTCCCGAGGGATCCCGTGGCGTTCCCAGGCCAGCCGGGAGACAACGTCTTCCCAACCTGTCCTGGGTCTTCCCCGTGGGCTCCTACAGGTTGGACGTGCCCTAAACACCCCCTAGGGAGGCGTTCAGGTAGCATCCTGACCAAATACCTGAACCACCTCATCTGGTTCCTCTCCATGTGGAGGAGCAGCGGCAATGAACCCGTGATTTTGTCCTTTCAGTCATAACCCAAAGTTCATGACCATAGGTGAGGATGGGAACCTAGATCGACCGGTAAATTGAGAGCTTTGCCTTCCGGTTCAGCTCCTTCTTCACCACAACGGATCGATGCAGAGTCCGCCTTATTGAAGACGCTGCAGCGATCCGCACGGACTAATCGCCATTCAAAGGACTCGATTTCAAAGTCGCAGCATCAGAGGCGTCGCAGTCGAGCTGGCACTTAATTGTCTTTTCACACTCAGCCCAGCAAAATGGGACATCGTTGTGTTTGTGTTACCCCAGAGACTAGACTAATCCTAACACTGTAGGTCCATCCATCCACCTGGGTCACGGGGGCAGCAGCCTAAGCAGAGAAGCCCAGACTTCCCTCTCCCCAGCTACTTCGTCCAGCTCCTCCTGGGGGATCCCAAGGCGTTCCCAGGCCAGCCGGGAGACTAAGTCTTCCCTACGTTTCCTGGGTCTTCCCCGTGGCCTCCTACCGATCGGACGTACCCTAAACACCTCCCTAGTGGCATCCTGATCAGAATGGCCGAATGGCAGAGCTTCTCACCCTATCTCTTGTCCCCATGATCTTGTCCTTTCGGTCATGACCCAAAGCTCATGACCATAGGTGAGGATGGGAACGTAGATCGACCAGTAAAATTGAGAGCTTTGCCTTCCGGCTCAGCTCCTTCTTCACCACAACGGATCGATACAGCGTCCGCATTAGGGTTGTGGAAAAAAATCGATTCGAATTTGAGTCGCAATTCTCACGTTGTGCAATTCACAATCGATTCTCATTTTTAAAAAATAAATTTTTCTTGGGTAGATCCTGCTGAAATCCTATGTATTGAATGAATAGAGAATCCTTTTAAATCGGGGAAAAAAACGTTTTTGAATCGAGAATCGTGTTGAATTGAAAAAAAAAATCTGTGTGAATGTGAGTGTGAATGTTGTCTGTCTATCTGTGTTGGCCCTGCGATGAGGTGGCGACTTGTCCAGGGTGTACCCCGCCTTCCGCCCGATTGTAGCTGAGATAGGCGCCAGCGCCCCCCGTGACCCCAAAAGGGAATAAGCGGTAGAAAATGGATGGATGGATGGATTTTGAATCGAATCGTGACGACAAGAATCGATATTAAATCGAATCGTGGGTCACCCAAAGATTCGCCGCCCTGGTCCACATTATTGAAGACGCCGCACCGATCCATTCAAAGGACTCGATTTCAAAGTCGCAGCATCAGAGGCGTCTCAGTCGAGCTGGCAGTTAATTGTCTTTTCACACTCAGCCCAGCAAAATGGGACATTGTTGTGTTTGTGTTACCCCAGAGACTAGACTAATCCTAACACTATAGGTTACATCCAACCATCCATCTTCTACCGCTTATCCGAGGTCGGGTTCGCGGGGGCAGCAGCCTAAGCAGAGAAGCCCAGACTTCCCTCTCCCCAGCCACCCCCGCTGCCCTGAGTGGGACAAGCAGTAGCAAGTGGATGGATGGATGGAGTAATTTATTTATTTTGTTCAAGTAACACACTTTCTGGCCTCTAAGCTTTGCTACTCTGACATGATAAGAGAAATTATTTTAAAAAAGTGTAATTTGTGATGTAAATTGTAAATAGTTGAAATGTATATATATATATATATATATATATATATATATATATATATACATATATGTATGTATTACCATCGACAAGACAATACAATGATCCAGCAACTGACACAAGACAAAGCAGGTACAAATAGGAGCGGGCTGATTGGCAACAGGTGTGGCCAGGTGCCAATCAGCCGCAGCTGACGGGAAACACAGCACTCAGGGAACTAGACAGGAACCTGACAAAAATAAGAGCACTAGACAGGAACTACGGACAGGAAATACTAAACACACTGAGGAGGAACACAGCACTCAGGGAACAAGACAGGAAGCTGACAAATTAAGAGCACTTGACAGGAACTAAAAGACAGGAAATACTAAACACAGGAAACAGACAAATGCAGAGGAAAAAAACTAAAACATAGACAAACAGTCAGGGGCAAGCCTGACACTGGTGTTTGGAGGAAGAAGAATACTGACTTGCATCCCAAGAACACCATACCTACTGTGAAGCATGGGGGTGGAAACATCATGCTTTGGGGCTGTTTTTCTGCTAAGGGGACAGGACGATTGATCCGTGTTAAGGAAAGAATGAATGGGGCCATGTATCGTGAGATTTTGAGCCAAAACCTCCTTCCATCAGTGAGAGCTTTGAATGGTTGACCAAATACTAATTTTCCACCATAATTTACAAATAAATTCTTTAAAATTCGTACAATGTAAATTCCTGGATTTTTTTTTCACATTCTGTCTCTCACAGTTGAAGTGTACCTATGATGAAAATTACAGACCTCTGTCATCATTTGAAGTGGGAGAACTTGCACAATCGGTGGCTGACTAGATACTTTTTTGCCCCACTGTGTGTATGTATGTATATATGTATATATATATATATATATATATATATATCCGTGTCAAAATATTGGGGTGTCTTTGAAGTAGGGCTGGGCGATATATCGATATACTCGATATATCGCGGGTTTGTCTCTGTGCGATATAGAAAATGACTGTATCGTGATATTTGAGGACACGTTCTCACGCAGTTGCTTTTAGCTGCGGGCATTACACTACAGGCTTTATTTCACTCTTTCTTGTCTCTCCTTCTCACAGACAGCAAGCACACCTTACAAACGTCACATACGTCACGTCACATACGTCACATACGGATACGCCCTCGCCCAGCCGAGAGGTAGCAGCATGGGTAACGTTAGCTGTGATGCTAGCGGAGCCATGCGAGTGGTAATACGAGAGAAAGAAGGTGTAAGTCTGGTAACAAGTGAAGGAAGAATTAATTCCCGAGAAATTAATTTTGGCTTCATGCGGCAAAAAGTAGCATTACTACTAATATGTAGCATCATTTGAAAAGTCACCTGCCAGAGAATGAAGAGTGCTTACTCCGCATGTCAACATCTCCATTCGGTGCCACACACCCACACCATCAAAACATTTCCAGATCAACACCGTCTGAAAAAAATAGTCAACATCAAAAGGAGATAACGTCCGCAGTAACCTACAACATAGCAAAGGACAAACACTAGTGAAGTGTATTATATTTATATAGCGCTTTTTCTCTAGTGACTCAAAGCGCTTTACATAGTGAAACCCAATATCTAAGTTACATTTAAACCAGTGTGGGTGGCACTGGGAGCAGGTGGGTAAAGTGTCTTGCCCAAGGAGACAACGGCAGTGACTAGGATGGCTGAAGCGGGAATCGAACCTGCAACCCTCAAGTTGCTGGCACGGCCACTCTACCAACCGAGCTAAACCGCCCCACACTATTTGATTTCTTATTGTGCCGCTCATTTTTTTTGGACAATTATTCCGATATCTTGTGTGACATCATGCACAAAAGTGCACTTTGTTTTAAACTATTGTAGTGGTGTTTATGCTAAGTCTTTGCTTCATGCTCTCGTCACGTCTCTTTTCTTCTAGTCCATGCTAAGTATTTAGCTTCAAGTGCGATCGGCACCTTGTTCCATTGCCTTGTTTTCCGTTTTTTGTACCTATTTGAGTTTTTCTTCGAGATTACATCATGTACCTACCTGCAAGTCCTGTCCGGAGTGATCCGTTTGCATCCCGGGGGAAGAAACCTCACAGTTTGTGACACTGTAGTGCTATTTTGAAACACCACCTCCAGTTGATGGTGCAAACATTTTACCACGATGTCTGTCTTTTTCAGTTTTAATTGATCACAAAACCTTGCTTACGGCTTGTTTGGGCTTTTTGCTGTTTTTCCACATTGTCGTTGTTTTTCTTTAGGCCTACTCTCTTTTTTATCGGCACACCCATGATCCCGCCACACACACACTCACACACATTTAGGCCTACACCACCCTCAGAAACAGTGTTTGCATATTTGCTCATTAAATTACTCATCAATGCAACAAAACACACATGAACGATTTTCCAATCAAATTGATTAAATTAATCGATGAATCGTTGCAAGCCCTACAAACATGGCTTTAGTCGACTTGAAAAAAGAGACCCTAATACTGGGGATACGGCTCGAGAGCCCCGTGTGACTCACTGAAGCTTTTTAAGAAAAATGATAATATATTTGTTTTAATAAGTTTTTGTAGGGGGACATACCTTCCTAATTGTTAGAAATCCCACTTTTTATAATAAACATACTTCACTAATGAGCGCCATTTGGTCCTACTAATTTCAGCAGTCCTTGAACTCACTGTATCAATCAATCAATCAATCAATGTTTACTTATATAGCCCTAAATCACTAGTGTCTCAAAGGGCTGCACAAACCACTACGACATCCTCGGTAGGCCCACATAAGGGCAAGGAAAACTCACACCCAGTGGGACGTCGGTGACAATGATGACTATGAGAACCTTGGAGAGGAGGAAAGCAATGGATGTCGAGCGGGTCTAACATGATACTGTGAAAGTTCAATCCATAATGGATCCAACACAGTCGCGAGAGTCCAGTCCAAAGCGGATCCAACACAGCAGCGAGAGTCCCGTTCACAGCGGGGCCAGCAGGAAACCATCCCAAGCGGAGGCAGATCAGCAGCGCAGAGATGTCCCCAGCCGATACACAGGCAAGCAGTACATGGCCCTCCACAAGGGAGAGTGGGACATAGAAGAAAAAAAAAGAAACGGCAGATCAACTGGTCTAAAAAGGGAGTCTATTTAAAGGCTAGAGTATACAAATGAGTTTTAAGGTGAGACTTAAATGCTTCTACTGAGGTGGCATCTGGAACTGTTACCGGGAGGGTATTCCAGAGTACTGGAGCCCGAACGGAAAACGCTCTATAGCCCGCAGACTTTTTTTGGGCTTTGGGAATCACTAATAAGCCGGAGTCCTTTGAACGCAGATTTCTTGCCGGGACATATGGTACAATACAATCGGCAAGATAGGATGGAGCTAGACCGTGTAGTATTTTATACGTAGTATATATATAGTAGTATATAGTATATATATAGTAGTATATATATATGTATATATAACTGTAGTTGTTTTACATGTGCAACTTTCTCCGAAGCTGCCACAGAAAGACATGTTTTGTGCCACTCCTTTGTCTCTATTGTCCACCAAACGTTTTATGCTGTGCGTGAATGCACAAAGTGTTGTGTACTAGGTAAAGGGAAGGAGGCAAAAACTGTGTTTTTGAAGGTTTATTTAAACCTTTGATGAATGTGTGGGCTGTGTATGCTACCACTAGTGTGTGAATGCAGAATGTGTGGAATTAACAATGTGGATTTTACCAGAGGGTGTTGTTGATGCGTGTTGGATGTATCTTTCGTCGAATCCAAAGGAGAAGGCGAAGGGGTAGTCAGTAGGGAGGCAAGCAGTCGGGGTCCAAACAGTGGTAAGGATTGGGGAAGGCAAGCAACAATCCGGGAGGAGGTCATGAGACAAGACACGATCATGGAGGACACTGGAAGACCCAAAGGACATCAAGACAGGAACGAGTAAGAGCACAAGGAAGGCGAGCAAGGAAAGAGAGAGAAGTGCCAGACGTGATGCTAACTCAGGTGGGATTGGCTACGTTGTGGCGAAGATCTCCTGGCTTCACTGTCTCTTTATGCCGCTCCTTCTCGTCCGGTCCCAGGTGCGCTGATGGGTGACTGCCTGCAGCCTTGTCGCTGCGTGGGTGTGCTGCGTCCAGCGCGAGCAGGGGCGTTTTCCAAATGAACAGCCAGAGGAAGAATTGTGACACTCAGAATCATGAGAGACGTGTTCGAATTCTTGCCGTTACACAAAGGTGATCTTTGTTGATGTTATTGACATGTGTGGAGGGCTAATCAGTCATATTTGGTCGACTGGAAACAAGCTCCATGTGTCTTTAGCCCCGCCCTAGTGGCTCTCTGGAGCTTTTAAAAAACAATTTATGAAAATTGAAAAAGATGAGGGGAAAATATATTTGTTTTTATAAGGTTTTTGTGGGAGGACAAACCTCCCTAATTGTCAGACATCTCACTGTTTATATTAAACATGCTTCACTGATGAGAGTATTTGGCGAGCGCCGTTTGGTCCTACTAAATTCAGCAGTCCTTGAACTCACTGTAGTTGGTTTACATGTGCAACGTTCTCCGACGCTGCCACAGAAAGACTCCTTTGTCTCATTTTGTCCACCAAACATTTTATGCTGTGCGTGAATACACGAAGGCGATCTTCGTTGATGTTATTTGGTCAGTGCATGAACGCAAGCTAATCGATGCTATCATCCCATTTAGGCTAGCTGTATGTACATATTTGTAAGTATATTTGAGCTCATTTGATTTCCTTTACTTATGTCCTCTGTGTATTTAACTCACATCTGCATGTCTCAAGACATATTATCTGTATGTAATATTGGCTGCATTTCTGATAGTTGTGTGTGTGCCATGTTGTTCCAGACCACAGCAAACATTACCCAGATTGCAAAGATTGTAATAAATCCAATTGGAGGAAGACAGCCTGCCGTTTTCTTTAAGTTGGACACACACATCTATACCTTTGGCCATTCTGAGCCAGTTATTTTCAGGAGTTATCTCACCCAGCCTGCGACACATAGTCATTTTGATAGTAGGCTAATATAGCTAGTTTTGGACATTTTGATCATGTGTTGCCTTCATCATAACACTTATGTAAGGCTGTTCTTATTCTGCGGCCTAGGGTGTCCTGGTGCCAAGTGCACATATGGACACCATATGTGCACACATATGGACTCCAAGTCCGAGTCCATGGTTCTCGCCCGGAAAAGGGTGGAATGCCAACTCCGGGTTGGGGAGGAGACCCTGCCCCAAGGGGAGGAGTTCAAGTACCTCGGAGTCTTGTTCACGAGTGAGGGAAGAGTGGATCGTGAGATCGACAGGCGGATCGGTGCGGCGTCTTCAGTAATGCGGCCGTTGTACCGATCCGTTGTGGTGAAGAAGGAGCTGAGCCGGAAGGCAAAGCTCTCAATTTACCGGTCGATCTACGTTCCCATCCTCACCTATGGTCATGAGCTTTGGGTCATGACCGAAAGGATAAGATCACGGGTACAAGCGGCCGAAATGAGTTTCCTCCACCGGGTGGCTGGTCTCTCCCTTAGAGATAGGGTGAGAAGCTCTGCCATCCGGGAGGAACTCAAAGTAAAGCCGCTGCTCCTCCACATCGAGAGGAGCCAGATGAGGTGGTTCGGGCATCTGGTCAGGATGCCACCAGAACGCCTCCCTAGGGAGGTGTTTAGGGCACGTCCAACCGGTAGCAGGCCACGGGGAAGACCCAGGACACGTTGGGAAGACTATGTCTCCCGGCTGGCCTGGGAACGCCTCCGGGAAGAGCTAGACGAAGTGGCTGGGGAGAGGGAAGTCTGGGTTTCCCTGCTTAGGCTGTTGCCCCCGCGACCCGACCTCGGATAAGCGGAAGATGATGGATGGATGGATGGATGGATGGATGTTCTTATTCTTTTTATGTTATGGTCCAATAAAGCTCTTTCAACATGTTGGGTTGTCACCCCCTGCCCTAAGAGGCCGTTTCCGTGGAAAAATCATTCCCTTTACGTCGACGTGTGTTGTAGTATTGTTAACGTCCCCCATTATCGCTCACGTGCTTTTGCGAAACTAGAACCTGTCAAAATCAATAACAACAAAAGAAGAAAGGGGTTGAGGAAACAGGAAAGGAAATTCCACTTACCTTTAAAGCCCCGGCAAAGGACCAAAGAGCCATTCGCCTTCGGCGGTAGACTTCTCAGTGGTTCTTTCATCTCTAACTAACAAAATGCACCCATTTTAATTTTGCACAAATGGGTGTAAACAACGTCAGCAAACCGCCATACAGGTTCAAAGATATTTCATTAGCCATTCCTCTTATGTCTCTCATTGAAGTCACAAGTAAATGTGCTAGAAATGGCTGGTTTCAGTCATTTGGACCACCTATGTCAATTAATCCTTTAATAGGGAACCAAACACGTTTTGCATTGAATATTGACCAAGCGAGGCTTATATAACTTTATAGTGACGTGCAAAACCGAGTTTTAAATAATAATGATTAAATAATATCAATGGCATGTCAAATAAAATAAAAATACAAATTGAATGCCTCTTTTCGGTTCTGCTCATAACTTTTATGGACAGAATTTCTAGGCGCAGTCAGGGCGTTGAGGGGATCCGGTTTGGTGGTTGCAGGATTAGGTCTCTGCTTTTTGCAGCTGATGTGGTCCTGATGGCTTCATTTGTCCAGCTCTCACTGGATCGGTTCCCAGCCGATTGTGAAGTGATTGGGATGAGAATCAGCACCTCCAAGTCCGAGTCCATGGTTCTCGCCCGGAAAAGGGTGGAGTGCCATCTCCGGGTTGGGGAGGAGACCCTGCCCCAAGTGGAGGAGTTCAAGTACCTCAGAGTTTTGTTCACGAGTGAGGGAAGAGTGGATTGTGAGATCGACAGGCAGATCGGTGCGGCGTCTTCAGTAATGGGGACGCTGTATCGATCCGTTGTGGTGAAGAAGGAGCTGAGCCGGAAGGCAAAGCTCTCAATTTACCAGTCAATCTATCTTCCCATCCTCACCTATGGTCATGAGCTTTGGGTCATGACCGAAAGGACAAGATCACGGGTACAAGCGGCCGAAATGAGTTTCCTCCGCCGTGTGGCGAGGCTCTCCCTTAGAGATAGGGTGAGAAGCTCTGCCATCCGGGAGGAGTTCAAAGTAAAGCCGCTTCTCCTCCATGTCCAACTGGTAGGAGGCCACCGGGAAGACCCAGGACACGTTGGGAAGACTATGACCGATCCTTGTGGAACTCCACAACTGATATTATGTAAGGCAAACTTGTAACGCTGAATGAGCAAGTATCAGACACCTTGGTCTCCTTGGACGTATCCTCGCTCATCCATGGGGACTGATTGATTGATTGATTGATTGATTGATTGATTGATTGAAACTTTTATTAGTAGATTGCACAGTACAGTACATATTCCGCACAATTGACCACTAAATGGTAAGACCCGAATAAGTTGTTCCAACTTGTTTAAGTCGGGGTCCACATTAATCAATTCATGGTATACTGGACACTGGCCGAGAGTTGGTGGGCGGCCGTAGGTGGAGTCGGCTCCCTTGGTTGCTTTGTTGGGTCTGCTCCCCCAACCCTAGCAGACAGAGCCCAGGCTTGGACTGTTTTTTTTTTCTCATTACCTCTATGTGTCCATAAAGTATCCACTTCATGTAGAAATATCCACGCTCATTTCACTCTTGATACATTTCATCTCTGTCGTGTCAGGTTTTAGTGAGCAAGCAAGCAAACTTGACACGAGGCCCCTTGTCTGTCAGAGAATAACACATCTAGATCAAGATTTTTTTTTTTTATGACATCTTGTGACAATCTTGACACCTTTTCTGGTTTTATCGAACACTTTGAGTTTTTCACATGAAAGCTCCTCTCCGGTAGCAGTGGACACTCCTCCCTCTCACATTTAAAAGCACTCAGACACACAGAGGACATATAAAAAAAAAAATACCGGAAAAAAAGCAATAGAAAAAAGTTCTGTCATATTTCCAAACCAATTTTATTTAGTTTTTCATGTTTTTTACTCATTTTTTGTTTCTCCCACATAGTCCAAAACATCACCTGAATGAATAGAATGAACTTTATTGTCATTATATTTGCATATAACGAGATTAAAGACTCCAACTTAAGGTGCGGTAGTGGGAACAAATATGGGGTGAAATAAATGACATAAGAGGTAATAAAGGAAAAACTAACAATTGAAATAAACAGACTACTATCCAATAAAAATAATGAGCAATTCTGTACTGCACGTGCCAATTATGTAAATTAGACCATGACGTAGATTTTTTTTGTTTTTTCCCGACTTGTAGGAGACGCCCTTCAGATCCAGTGCTACCAGTGCGAGGAAATGAAGCACAACGACTGCTCCACGCCCGAGTACATTGTCAACTGCACCGTCAATGTGCAGGATATGTGCCAGAAGGAGGTGCTGGTCCGACCTGATGGTGAGTGACTCTTCCCGCCGCACCTTGTTGACATGGCAACAGCCTTAACCATCTTATTTGTTACTCCGTCTAACTCCTGCTTCTTTCTCAAAGTGACCTAACTGAGGTGCATTCAATGAACTGTTTACACCAACGGCGTCCATTTAGGAGCCGCATACAGAAACATTGATAGATGAGGGTGCTGCATTTCTTACATTTGTCACTTTCCGATTTACAGCTCTTTTTTCTAAAATATACTTTTTTTTGCATTTTTCAAACAGGTTCGCAAAAGTACAAACCCCGTTTCCATATGAGTTGGGAAATTGTGTTGGAGCCACTATGGATTGAATTTTCACAGTATCATGTTGGACCCGCTCGACATCCATTGCTTTCGGTCCCCTAGAGGGGGGGGGGGTTGCCCACATCTGAGGTCCTCTCCAAGGTTTCTCATAGTCAGCATTGTCACTGGCGTCCCACTGGATGTGAATTCTCCCTGCCCACTGGGTGTGAGTTTTCCTTGCCCTTTTATGGGTTCTTCCGAGGATGTTGTAGTCGTAATGATTTGTGCAGTCCTTTGAGACATTTGTGATTTGGGGCTATATAAATAAACATTGATTGATTGATTGATAGATGTAAATATAAACGGAATACAATGATTTGCTAATCCTTTTCAACCCATATTCAATTGAATGCACTACAAAGACAAGATATTTGATGTTCAAACTCATAAACTTTATTTTTTTTTTTTGCAAATAATAATTATCTTATAATTTCATTGCTGCAACATGTGCCAAAGTAGTTGGGAAAGGGCATGTTCACCACTGTGTTACATCACCTTTTCTTTTAACAACACTCAATAAACGTTTGGGAACTGAGGAAACTAATTGTTGAAGCTTTGAAAGTGGAATTCTTTCCCAATTCTTGTTTTATGTAGAGATTCAGTCGTTCAACAGTCCGGGATCTCCGCTGTCGTATTTTACGCTTCATAATGCGCCACACATTTTCTATCGGGGACAGGTCTGGACTGCAGGCGGGCCAGGAAAGTACCCGCACTCTTTTTTTACAAAGCCATGCTGTTGTAACACGTGCTGAATGTGGCTTGGCATTGTCCTGCTGAAATAAGCAGGGGCGTCCATGAAAAAGACGGCGCTTAGATGGCAGCATATGTTGTTCCAAAACCTGTATGTACCTTTCAGCATTAATGGTGCCTTCACAGATGTGTAAGTTACCCATGACTTGGGCACTAATGCACCCCCATACCATCACAGATGCTGGCTTTTGAACTTTGCGTCGATAACAGTCTGGATGGTTCACTTCCCCTTTGGTCCGGATGACACGATGTCGAATATTTCCAAAAACAATTTTAAATGTGGACTTGTCAGACCACAGAACACTTTTCCACTTTGCATTAGTCCATTTTATATGATCTTGGGCCCGGAGGAGCCGGCGGCATTTCTGGATGTTGTTGATAAATGGCTTTAGTAGAACTTTAACTTGCACTTACAGATGTAGCGACAAACTGTATTTAGTGACAGTGGTTTTCTGAAGTGTTCCTGAGCCCATGTGGTGATATCCTTTAGAGATTGATGTCAGTTTTTGATACAGTGCCGTCTGAGGCATCGAAGGTCACGGTCATTCAATGTTGGTTTCCGGCCATGCTGCTTACATGGAGTGATTTCTCCAGATTCTCTGAACCTTTTGATGATATTATGGACCGTAGATGTTGAAATCCCTAAATTTCTTGCAACTGCACTTTGAGAAACTTTGTTCTTAAACTGTTTGACTATTTGCTCACGCAGTTGTGGACAAAGGGGTGTACCTCGCCGCATCCTTTCTTGTGAAAGGCTGGGCATTTTTCGGGAAGCTGTTTTTATACCCAACCATGGCACCCACCTGTTCCCAATTAGCCTGCACACCTGCGGGATGTTTCAAATAAATGTTTGATGAGCATCCCTCAACTTTATCAGTATTTATTGCCACCTTTCCCAACTTCTTTGTCACGTGTTGCTGGCATCAAATTCTAAAGTTAATGATTTTTTGCAAAAATAAAAAATGTTTATCAGTTTTAATATCAAATATGTTGTCTTTGTAGCATATTCAACTGAATATGGGTTGAAAATGATTTGCAAATCATTGTATTCCGTTTATATTTACATCTAACACAATTTCCCAACTCATATGGAAATGGGGTTTGTAATTTAAAAAAATGATGTTTTTATCCATGTATTTTCTCCCATTTGGCTCTCCATACTGTTGGCATTGTCTTTATTATAAACATTGCCTATAAGATGAAATGTTGCAGAAGAAAATGCCGGTGGTCCAAAAGGAGGAATAATTAATCCTCAAACTTTTTCATCCTTTGTAGGGATTCATTACCGGAAATCTTGCGCTTCCTCCGGTGCTTGTCTCATCGCCTCCTCCGGTTATCAGCAGTTCTGCACCGGGCGGCTGAACTCGGTGTGCATTTACTGCTGCAACACGCCACTCTGCAACGGACGCAAGAAGAAGCGACCCGGTTCCTCCGCGGCAACACCATACCCCCAGATGAGCGTTTTTCTCGCCCTACTTTTGCCAGCGCTGTCCCTGACATAGATGCCCCCCCTGCATCTCCTGCACGCCACTACGTGTTTCATTTGAACCACCGTAACGACCTTCATTCCCACCTGACTCTAGCACACGCTCTATCAATCCCTTCCTGTTTTCAGGACCAGAATCCCTCAAAAGTTTTTTGCTTTTTTTGTGAGTTGGACTGTGCGGTCCGTGGGGTTTTGGTCAGGTCCTTCTACCGTATGCCTTAATAGCGCCTATACTATAAATTGCATATGTTTTCTTGCCTTTTGTGTCACGAGTAGTCAACGTGTACTTTTTCATCGCAAAATGTGCATCATATTTTTCCCCCGGGGGTGGACAATGCCTGGTAATGTGCATCAACACCATGTGAGAATTAGATATTCAAAAAGTATTTAAATTGTACTTTGTAGTAGCAGGAGGACAAAAGGCAAAACTTGTCAGGTTCAAGCACTGATGACATCTATTAACCAAGACAAAAGGCAAAGAATCAAAGAGAGACAGAATAAAATTTGGACTCAGATCTGAGGAGAGACATGGCCACTGTACTCTCAGTACAATCCTGCACCACGCTCTCCCCCAAGATTGTACTCCTCTTTCTTTATTTGACTTTCTCCCCCTTCCTTCCCACAGCTGCTTCCTGAGGGAAGTGGGTCGTAAACAGCGTTGCCTTCTGTTACCGAACAGTTCGAAGAGAGTTTGTCAAATATTTCAAAAAGAGTTCCATAAAATAGTTCAAAGAGAGTACCATAAAATAGTTCAAACAGAGTCCCACAAATAAGTTCAAAGAAAGTTTCATAAATAGTTCAAAAAGAGTTCTTGTGGAAGTTGGGTAGATCCTGCCATCTTTCCGCTTTGTAGTCCCAGTGGAGTTTTACGAGCCTTCTTCTCGGAAGGTTTCAGCCTTTTGTCTTCTTGTCTGTAACACAATGTAATACAACGTTTTTTGTGATAATTTAGAAACAATTATTGTAACAGTTACCTTAGGCTTTAAATGGGCAGATTAGTGCATGATCCGAAGTTGCATAAAAGAGAGGTATGTATGAGGGGCCGTTAGGGACATTATTCAGAATGAGCTCTTACACACACTACTGAAATGCTGTCATATAAACAAAGACAGTTTCAGCAGTGTGTGTGAGAGAAAAACATTTCAGTTGTTTATATGAGAGCATTTTAGTAGTGTATGTAAGAGGTCATTGTGAATAATGTCCCTAACGGCCCCTCATTGAGAGGAGCCCGTTTATATTGGCACCCTAAATGGCACGTCTACTTTTGGCAGAAAATATTTTAAAACTATTAACTATTAAGTATTTTAAAAATTACATAATTTTTTTCTGTTTTTTGACATAATTTTCCTCTATTTGTTCATATTTTTTGTTGCTACAACACAGTATTTATCTTTCATGTCTTGGCTATCATAACAATATAATGAAATTAATTTTTTTTCCCCCGGTTGTCATTTCATAGGTCTTGGTGGCAATGATGATGTTAGCAACATTATGACAGGTCTCAACATAAATGGACCGATTTTTAATAGAAATGACACCTCTGAGTTGCGAAATGTATGTCAACGAAAGCGGTTGACGATGTAAGTCGACCTAAGCCGGGGGTCGGCAACCTAAAATGTTGAAAGAGCCATATTGGACCAAAAGTACAAAAACAAATTTCAGGAGCCGCAAAAAAATAAAAGCCATACTACACACAGGTAGTGTGTCATGGGATATAAATTGAATTAAGAGGACTTAAAGGAAACCAAATGGGCTCAAATATAGCTAGAAATGAGGCATAATGATGCAATATATACATATAGCTAGCCTTAATAGCATGTTAGCATCGATTAGCTTGTAGTCATGCAGTGACCAAATATTAGCACTCCACACAAGTCAATAACATCAACAAAACTCACCTTTGTGCATTCGTGCACAACGTTAAACGTTTGGTGGACAAAATGAGACGGAAAAAGAAGTGGCATAAAACACGTCTTAGAAAGTCGGAGAAAGTAAACAAACTATGGTGAGTTCAAGGACCGCCAAAATTAGTAGGACAAAACGGTGCTCGCCAAATACTCGAATCAGTGAAGCATGTTTAATAAAAACATTGTGCTTTATAGCAATTAGGGAGGTTTGTATCATGTTTGTCCTCCTACAGAAACCATATTAAAACAAAAAAATGTATTTTTTATATTTTTTTCCCCTCATCTTTTTCCATTTTTCATACCATCCATCATCTTCCGCTTATCCGAGGTCGGGTCGCGGGGGCAACAGCCTAAGCAGGGAAACCCAGACTTCCCTCTCCCCAGCCACTTCGTCTAGCTCTTCCCGGGGAATCCCGAGGCGTTCCCAGGCCAGCCGGGAGACATAGTCTTCCCAACGTGTCCTGGGTCTTCCCCGTGGCCTCCTAGCGGTTGGACGTGCCCTAAACACCTCCCTAGGGAGGCGTTCGGGTGGCATCCTGACCAGATGCCCGAACCACCTCATCTGGCTCCTCTCGATGTGAAGGAGCAGCGGCTTTACTTTGAGTTCCTCCCGGATGACAGAGCTTCTCACCCTATCTCTAAGGGAGAGCCCCGCCACACGGCGGAGGAAACTCATTTCGGCCGCTTGTACCCGTGATCTTATCCTTTCGGTCATGACCCAAAGCTCATGACCATAGGTGAGGATGGGAACGTAGATCGACCGGTAAATTGAGAGCTTTGCCTTCCGGCTCAGCTCCTTCTTCACCACAACGGATCGGTACAACGTCCGCATTACTGAAGACGCCGCACCGATCCGCCTGTCGATCTCACGATCCACTCTTCCCTCACTCGTGAACAAGACTCCTAGGTACTTGAACTCCTCCACTTGGGGCAGGGTCTCCTCCCCAACCCGGAGATGGCACTCCACCCTTTTCCGGGCGAGAACCATGGACTCGGACTTGGAGGTGCTGATTCTCATTCCGGTCGCTTCACACTCGGCTGCGAACCGATCCAGTGAGAGCTGAAGATCCCGGTCAGATGAAGCCATCAGGACCACATCATCTGCAAAAAGCAGAGACCTAATCCTGCGGTTACCAAACCGGAACCCCTCAACGCCTTGACTGCGCCTAGAAATTCTGTCCATAAAAGTTATGAACAGAATGGGTGACAAAGGACAGCCTTGGCGGAGTCCAACCCTCACTGGAAATGTGTCCGACTTACTGCCGGCAATGCGGACCAAGCTATGGCACTGATCATACAGGGAACGGACCGCCACAATAAGACAGTCCGATACCCCATACTCTCTGAGCACTCCCCACAGGACTTCCCGAGGGACACGGTCGAATGCCTTCTCCAAGTCCACAAAGCACATGTAGACTGGTTGGGCAAACTCCCATGCACCCTCAAGAACCCTGCCGAGAGTATAGAGCTGGTCCACAGTTCCACGACCAGGACGAAAACCACACTGTTCCTCCTGAATCCGAGGTTCGACTATCCGACGTAGCCTCCTCTCCAGTACACTTTTCATACATTTTTGAAAAATCTCCAGGGAGCCACTAGGGCGGCGCTAAAGAGCCGCGGTTTTCCGACACCCGACCTAAGCAAACACTTAAGAGCACATTGATCAATAAATCAATCGAAGTTTATTTGTATAGCCCTTAATCACAAGTATCTCAAAGGGCTGCGCAAGCCACAACGACATCCCACATGATAGATCTGGGTTCTTGACATTAGCGTCCTTTTTGTATTTCATACTAAAAGCTCCGGGTTGGGGAGGAGACCCTGCCCCAAGTGGAGGAGTTCAAGTACCTAGGAGTCTTGTTCACGAGTGGGGGAAGAGTGGATCGTGAGATCGACAGGCGGATCGGTGCGGCGTCTTCAGTAATGCGGACGTTGTACCGATCCGTTGTGGTGAAGAAAGAGCTGAGCCGGAAGGCAAAGCTCTCAATTTACCGGTCGATCTACGTTCCCATCCTCACCTATGGTCATGAGCTTTGGGTCATGACCGAAAGGATAAGATCACGGGTACAAGCGGCCGAAATGAGTTTCCTCCGCCGTGTGGCGGGGCTCTCCCTTAGAGATAGGGTGAGAAGCTCTGCCATCCGGGAGGAACTCAAAGTAAAGCCGCTGCTCCTTCACATCGAGAGGAGCCAGATGAGGTGGTTCGGGCATATGGTCAGGATGCCACCCGAACGCCTCCCTAGGGAGGTGTTTAGGGCACGTCCAACCGGTAGGAGGCCACGGGGAAGACCCAGGACACGTTGGGAAGACTATGTCTCCCGGCTGGCCTGGGAACGCCTCGGGATCCCCCGGGAAGAGCTGGACGAAGTGGCTGGGGAGAGGGAAGTCTGGGTTTCCCTGCTTAGGCTGTTGCCCCCGCGACCCGACCTCGGATAAGCAGAAGAAGATGGATGGATGGATGGATAATAAAAGCTTTTAAAAGAGGAATATTATATATTATTTTCTCAATTTAAAACATTTCTTTGTGGTCTACATAACATGTGATGGTGGTTCTTTGGCTAAAAGTTTGCATACAGTATGTTTTACAGACCATCTTCAAGCAGCTTTCTGACAGTCTCTTCAGGATGCTGGGGTTTTGTTTACGTGCCTCCACTTTGACTCTGACTTCCATATGGAATATACTGACATAGAAGTTTGGATTACACGCTACTTGGTAGTAGAAATGGCAACAGCGGAGGATGCATGTGCATGTACGATCCAGGCTGCCCCACAACAAAAGGATGAATCTTTACCATAAAAGGAAAGCAATGATGTCACCAGTTGGAAAAACATCACAAATTTGGCAAATTCCTAACGGCTCGTTTGGAGGAAGTATAAAGCAGTGGTCCCCAACCTTTTTGTATCCGCGAACCGGTCAACGCTTAATAATTTGTCCTGCGGCCCACGGGTCGGGGGGGGGGGTCCTTTTTTTTTTTTTTTTTTTCTTTGTCATGAAAAAGGGACGTTTTCGTCATGTAAAAGGGAGGTTTTTGTGGTTGGTGCACTAATTGTAAATGTATATTGTGTTTTTTATGTTGATTTAATTAAAAAAAAAATATATATATATATATATATATATTTTTTTTTTATTTGTATTTTTTTTTTTAATTTATTTTTTTTTTTTTTTAAATAAAATATTATTTTGCGGCCCGGTGGTTGGGGACCACTGGTATAAAGGACGACAAGATTTTTTTTTTTTTTTAATATCTCTGCAATACCTCAATGGTTTGATTTCAAATTTCCAGGACTTATGCAGATCCCCAATATACATAAACAGGTACCAATATGTACGAAAAGTTGATTTGGCATAAAAGGTCAACGTCATGCTTGCTTTGGTTCTGTGTTTCTTCAGTATTTCCAATAATAAATCCTCATTTGTGTGGAAGCTTTAACGTTCCCGTACATTTAAGTACATTTTGGTATTCTGTGACAAGTGAAATAGTTCTGCTGTTTTGCAATGTAAATAAATATTGTGTTGACTCAGCATGGTGTTTGTCTGCCAGTTGCGTGCGCTTTTTTTTTTTTTTACAATATGCAACCTTTTCAGGGGTTGCATGCTTTTTAAACAGTGCTGCACTTTTCTTTTTGGGGGGGGGGGAGACATAAAAAAACAAAAATACTCTTCATCTACAAAATTCATGGACAAAAAAAACGTCTGAATTTGTAATTAAAAAATATTTTTTAAAAATGCAAATTATTAGTATATCGCAGTGGTTGTCATATGGGGGTACACGTACCCCTGGGGGTACTTGAAGGTATGCCAAGGGGTACGTGAGATTTAAAAAAAATATATATTCTAAAAATAGCAGCAATGCAAGAATCCCTTTATAAATATATTTATTGAATAGTACTTCAACAAAATATGAATTTAAATTCATAAACTTTTAAAAGAAATGCAATAATCAGTGTTGACAGCTAGATTTTTTTTTGGACATGTTACATAAATATTGATGTTAAAAAATGTTTCCGAAGAAATGTTTATAAATAAGTTCATAAATCCAGATGGATCTCTATTACAATCCCCAAGGAAGGCACTTTAAGCTGATGATTACTTCTATGTGTAGAAATCTTTATTTATAATAGAATCACTTGTTTATTTTTCAACAAGTTTTTAGTTATTTTTATATCTTTTTTTCCAAATAATTCAAGAAAGACCACTACAAATGAGCAATATTTTACATTGTTATATTATTTAATTAAACAGAAACTGATGATATAGTACTTTATTTTACTTCTTTATCTCTTTTTTTCAATCAAAATGCTTTGCTCTGTTTACAGGCACTTGAATTTAAAAAAATGTTCACAAGGGCTACATCACTGAAAAAAAGGTTGAGAACCACTGGTATATCGGATTAAAAACATTTGGAAAAAAAAAATTGTTGCGTCTCCGAAAAGGAGCAGATAGCAGTTAGGCTCATAATGTCCTGCCTGTCACACAGATATAAAAATGTGGTTATTGACCAACAATACAATACATAAACACCTGATATACATGTGAAACCCAAAAATGTTAATATGGCGCAAAAGATTGTCTATTCGAGTAATCATATTTTTGGAGCACCGTGTGTAATGTTCTATATTCTCACTGTTTTGGCAGTTTCGGTGTTGTTTACTGCCATCATATTGCAGTCCACACGTATCTCTTATTCATGACTGCCATCTACTGGTCATCATTACACCATGTACCAAATAAAATTGCTTCGAGGTCGGTAAGCCACACTTGCCAACCATCCCGAATTTTTAGGGTGACCGAATTTCAGTGCATCTCCCGAAAATCTCCCATTCTCCCGAATTTCTTCCAATTTCCAGGCGGACCTGACTGACAGCCTGTCGTCACGTCCGCTTTTCCTCCATATAAACAACGTCCCGGCCCAGTCACGTTATAACATCTACGGCTTTTGGAGAGTGCACAACTGCACAGACAACCAGAAGGAGACTAGCTTTATCTATAACGCATAAAGTGGGCAGGCACGGAGCTATTTCTCAGCGTGTGTTTATACCAGCCGGCATGTTAATACACTGACACACAACATCCGGAATCCTATCATGCATTGCTTCAAAACTATGGCAAGTAGTAATGTCCAAAAAAAAGATAATGACAGAGAATAAAAGGAGGACGGACTATTCAACCCTAAACTCACTCCTACCCTGCAAATGAAATGTCACAGATGCTGCCCATACCTATGCTCCTTCAAAGGCTGTGCTACTGGCTGCAAAGCATTGCACTTTCAAATACAGTATTCGGAAGTCTCAAGGTTGGCAAGTATATGCGGTAAGCACAACCAGAATTAGGCGCACCGGGTTATAAAGCGCACTGTCGATTTTTGAGAGAATGAAATAATTTTAAGTGCGGGTGGGGAGGCGCAGCCGACGGGCCAAGATGGCGGCAAGGAGGCGGAGAGGCAGGGCGTGCTGGGAGCGACGCCGCCGCAATCAAATTCAGGTGCGTAGATCGCGCACCGGCACACAATTGACATTTCTCCTCTGGCTGTATAAAAGGGGAGAAGGAGGACGGATCCACAAATGGTGCCCAACGTTGGGCGCCATTCGTGTACGACTTTCCCTGTCGACGCTCGGGTTCCACTGACCACCCAGGAAGGACATCGCTTTTGCGCAAGGTTTGACTCTTTATTTTTCAATAAAGCTTGTCTGCAGCTTGGATCGCTCTTTCAGCTCCTCCCCGCTGCTCGCTCTCGTGCGCTGTTCTCTCTCTTTTTCCCTGCTGCCGCTCTTCGTCCGTTCTTGCAGGCTCTCCAACTCCTTCCGCCATGATCCCTCCTATTTCTCCCCTTTTATACAGCCAGAGGAGAAATGTCAATTGTGTGCCGGTGCGCTATCTACGCACCTGAATTTGATTGCGGCGGCGTCGCTCCCGGCACGCCCCGCCTCTCCGCCTCCTTGCCGCCATCTTGGCCCGTCGGCTGCGCCTCCCCACACGCACTTAAAATGATTTCATTCTCTCAAAAATCGACAGTGCGCTTTATAACCCGGTGCGCCTAATTCTGGTTGTGCTTACCGCATATACTTGCCAACCTTGAGACCTCCGAATACTGTATATGAAAGTGCAATGCTTTGCAGCCAGTAGCACAGCCTTTGAAGGAGCATAGGTATGGGCAGCATCTGTGACATTTCATTTGCAGGGAAGGAGTGAGTTTAGGGTTGAATAGTCCGTCCTCGTTTTATTCTCTGTCATTATCTTTTTTTGGACATTACTACTTGCCATAGTTTTGAAGCAATGCATGATAGGATTCCGGATGTTGTGTGTCAGTGTATTAACGTGCCGCATTCTCCGCATCCTTGCCGCCATCTTGGGCAGGGCTGCGGCGTGCCCTGCCCCGCCGTCGGCCCGTCGGCTGCGCCTCCCCACAGTGCGCCTTATAGTCCGAAAAAATACCTGACCTGGGATAGAGACCCAACAGAGTGTGGATGACTCGAGCAGAGAGATGACTTATGATGATGTTGGCAGCATTCAGGCTGAGCACAGACGAGGAGGTCTGGGCAGGCCACCATGAAGCGCCCACGCCACACCTCGGCACAACAAAAACAGCAGGTTATTAGAAATAATAGAGTGAGCCAAAATCCTACATGCTCCAACATGTGCGCACAAATAAATCATCGTTTTGGTTGGAAATACTCCAGCAGCTTAGTCTGAACTCATTGTTCCATACGGATGGAGGAGACCCCGGAATCATCTCTCCTGGATTGTACACTGATCCTAAATCTACTAGCTGGGCAATATTAAATTCTAATTAACCGCCTCTACTGCAATCCATTTTAATTCCAATAAAATGAGGGCAAACTGAGTTAAATAGCCTCATACTCACAACACACAGGGGGAAATAATTGTGGGACTGCAGGAAAGCACCAGGGCAATGTGAAATTTAAAGCACCTCAGCAAAAAAAGCTGCTTTGATGACACAATTTTTCTTATACATACAATATGTGAGTGAAGGGGATTTTTTTTAAAAGCAATAAATTGGCCGCTACTGCCATCTAGATTTGTCCTCTGCTCATTTTTGTTTTTCATTCACAGTCCATTGTACAATTTTATCAAAGACTTAACTTACTGTACAAACCCCGTTTCCATATGAGTTGGGAAATTGTGTTAGATGTAAATATAAACGGAATACAATGATTTGCAAATCATTTTCAACCCATATTCAGTTGAATATGCTACAAAGACCATATATTTGATGTTCAAACTGATAAACCTTTTTTTTTTGCGCAAATAATCATTAACTTTAGAATTTGATGACAGCAACACGTGACAAAGAAGTTAAAAAAGGTGGCAATAAATACTGATAAAGCTGAGGAATGCTCATCAAACACTTATTTGGAACATCCCACAGGTGGGTGCCATGATTGGGAATAAAAACAGCTTCCCAAAAAATGCTCAGTCTTTCACAAGAAAGGATGGGGCGAGGTACACCCCTTTGTCCACAACTGCGTGAGCTAATAGTCAAACAGTTTAAGAACAAAGTTTCTTAAAGTGCAATTGCAAGAAATTTAGGGATTTCAACATCTACGGTCCATAATGTCGTCAAAAGGTTCAGATAATCTGGGGAAATCACTCCACGTGAGCGGCATGGCCAGAAACCAACATTGAATGACCGTGACCTTCTACCCCTCAGACGGCACTGTATCAAAAACCGACATCAATCTCTGAAGGATATCACCACATGGGCTCAGGAACACTTCAGAAAACCACTGTCACTAAAAACAGTTCATCGCTACATCTGTAAGTGCAAGTTAAAGCTTTATTATGCAAAGCGAAAGCCATTTATCAACAACATCCAGAAACGCCGCCGGCTTCTCTGGGCCCGAGAGCATCTAAGATGGACTGATGCAAAGTGGAAAAGTGTTCTGTGGTCCGACGAGTCCACATTTCAAATTGTTTTTGGAAATATTCGACATTGTGTCATCCGGACCAAAGGAGAAGCGAACCATCCAGACTGTTATCGACGCAAAGTTCAAAAGCCGGCATCTGTGATGGTATGGGAGTGCATTAGTGCCCAAGGCATGGGTAACTTACACATCTGTGAAGGCACCATTAATGCTGAAGGGTACATACAGGTTTTGGAACTACTTATGCTGCCATCTAAGCGCCGTCTTTTTCATGGACGCCCCTGCTTATTTCAGCAAGACAATGCAAAGCCACATTCAGCACGTGTTACAACAGCGTGGCTTTATAAAAAAAAAAAAAGTGTGGGTACTTTCCTAGCCCGCCTGCAGTCCAGACCTGTCTCCCATCAAAAATGTGTGTTGCATTATGAAGCGTAAAATACGACATCGGAGACCCCGGACTGTTGAACGACTGAAGCTCTACATAAAACAAGAATGGGAAATAATTCCACTTTCCAAGCTTCAACAATTAGTTTCCTCAGTTCCCAAACGTTTATTGAGTGTTGTTAAAAGAAAAGGTGATGTAACACAGTGGTGAACATGCCCTTTCCCAACTATTCCGTTTATATTTACCATCCATCCATCCATCCATCATCTTCCGCTTATCCGAGGTCGGGTCGCGGGGGCAGCAGCCTAAGCAGGGAAGCCCAGACTTCCCTATCTCCAGCCACTTTGTCTAGCTCTTCCCGGGGGATCCCGAGGCGTTCCCAGGCCAGCCGGGAGACATAGTCTTCCCAACGTGTCCTGGGTTTATATTTACATCAAACACAATTTCCCAACTCATATGGAAACAGGGTTTGCACTAAAGTACTAAGAAAATAAACACTGTGGAAGGAATTAAACACACAATTGTATTATTCGTGTTTCTGAATTTTCTTGGAAGTGTGCTGATTTTAAAATGTCAATGTTCGAGTTTGAGTTTATTTGGAACATGCATGCATACAACATGATGCATCACACACGCACACACACATATATATATATATATATATATATATATATATATAGATCTATATGCATATATAATGATTATCTCGGCCCGGCGATGAGGTGGCGACTTGTCCAGGTTGTACTTCGCCTTCCGCCCGATTGTAGCTGAGATAGGCACCAGTTCCCCCCGCGACCCCAAAGGGTATAAGCGGTGGAAAAATGGATGGATGGATGATTATCTCCCTAATTCTGAGGTCTCAAGTTTGGCAAGTATGATCAAGTCAGGTGGCCAAATACTTTTGGCAAAATAGTGTATTTTTACGACTCAAACTGCAATGCCCAATACCATCCACTAGAGGTCACTGTTTCACTACTGAGTCTTCCCGCACGCCAGCACGTATCTGGAGGTCTGGGAACCCGGAAGCGCTCATCCATCGACAGCGGCTGCTATTCATTGCGGCTGCGGCGACTCCAACCACCTGCGACAGGCGCTTCCATCCGTGTCGGGCGCCCGGGATAATCACCTTGTAGTTGGCTAGAACGCTCACGACGATGGCTGGTCGACTGCCGGCTTGCGTTGTGGACTGCGGCACAGGGTAGGTGTGCGGACGTGCTAGCCTGTTAGCCAGGCGTGCTAACTCTCCAGCTAACGCCCTGCTGTGGAGATCTTAAACCATACTCTCCCTTCCTAATTTTATTCTAATTTAATGATTATTTTCCATTCATTTAGAATGCCATAAATACATTTTGATTTATCACGTGTTTTTTTGGGGTTTATACCGTCCTTATGTGTAGTTAGCCACTGCGGCTAATGCTACTTCCTGGTCCAGACCGCAACGTCAACATTATTTTAGCTGCCTCCACCTCCATTCAATTCTGGGGAAAAAACCCCACATTTTATTCTATTAAAGATTGTTCTTGATCATCCGTAGGTACACAAAGCTGGGATATGCTGGAAACACGGAGCCACAGTTCATCATTCCATCATGTAAGTAGATGAAAGAGCTACGGTTTGATGACGTCACCATGCTGTCTGATCTTAAAGGCCTACTGAAATTAGATTTTCTTATTTAAACGGGGATAGCAGGTCCATTCTATGTATCATACTTGATCATTTCGAGATATTGCCATATTTTTGCTGAAAGGATTTAGTTTAGAACATCCACGATAAAGTTCGCAACTTTCGGTGCTAAGAGAAATGCCCTGCCTCTACCGGAAGTAGCAGACGATGACGTCACATGTTTGATGGCTCCTCACATATTCACATTGTTTTTAATGGGAGCCTCCAACAAAAAGTGCTATTCGGACCGAGAAAACGACAATTTCACGGTGGAAGAGGGATTAGTGCGTCTGCCTCACAATACGAAGGTCCTGCAGTCCTGGGTTCAAATCCAGGCTCGGGATCTTTCTGTGTGGAGTTTGCATGTTCTCCCTGTGAATGCGTGGGTTCCCTCCGGGTACTCCAGCTTCCTCCCACTTCCAAAGACATGCACCTGGGGATAGGTTGATTGGCAACACTAAATAGGTTGATTGGCAACACTAAATTGGCCCTAGTGTGTGAATGTGAGTGTGAATGTTGTCTGTCTGTCTGTGTTGGCCCTGCGATGAGGTGGCGACTTGTCCAGGGTGTACCCCGCCTTCCGCCCGATTGTAGCTGAGCTAGGCGACAGCGCCCCCCGCAACCCCAAAAGGAAATAAGCGGTAGAAAATGGATGGATGGATATTGATAGTGACGGACTAAAAAAAAAAAGTAAAAAAAAAACAAAACGCAATTGCATTAGGACGGCTTCCGATGTTTTTAGACACATTTGCTAGGTTAATTCTGGGAAATCCCTTATCTTTCTATTGTGTTGCTAGTGTTTAAGTGAGTTTTATATTACCCGATAGTCGGAAGGGTGTCTCCACGGGTGTCTTGACGCGTAGTCGACGGCAGCTTTATGGACGGCACAAGCTCAGCTTTTCTCCGGTAAGAACTGACTTTTTAACCACAATTTTCTCACCGAAACCTGCTGGTTGACATGTGGTCGGGATCCATGTTCTCTTGATCCATAGGAAAGTTTCACCTCCAGGAATTTTAAACAAGGAAACACCGTGTGTTCCATCCATCCATCCATTTTCTACCGCTGATTCCCTTTTGGGGTCGCGGGGGGCGCTGGCGCCTATCTCAGCTACAATCGGGCGGAAGGCGGGGTACACCCTGGACATGTCGCCACCTCATCGCAGGGCCATCACCGTGTGTTTGTGTGGCTAAAGGCTAAAGCTTCCCAACTCCATCTTTCTACTGTAACTTCTCCATTATTAATTGAATAAATAGCAAAAGATACAGCAACACCGATGTCCAAAAAAACATATAATTATGCTGTTAAAGCAGACGACTTTTAGCTGTGTGTGTGCGCAACGCTCATATTTCCTAAAAACCCGTTTTGCGTACACGTCTTCATTACACAAGGTTTCGAAGACGAAACTCCCGGGAAATTTAAAATTGTAATTTAGTAAACTAAAAAGGCCGTATTGGCATGTGTTGCAATGTTAATATTTCATCATTGATATATAAACTATCAGACTGCGTGGTGGGTAGTAGTGGGTTTCAGTAGGCCTTTAAACTGAAATTAAAAGTTAAAGTACCAATGATTGTCACACACATACTAGATATGGCGAATTTATTCTCTGCATTTGACCCATCACCCTTGATCACCCCCTGGGAAGTGAGGGGAGCAGTGGGCAGCAGCGGTGCCGCGTCCGGGACTCATTTATGGTGATTTAACCCCCAATTAGGGACGGCGTGGCGCAGTGGGAGAGTGGCCTTGCGCAACCCGAGGGTCCCTGGTTCAAATCCCACCTAGTACCAACCTCGTCACGTCCGTTGTGTCCTGAGCAAGACACTTCACCCTTGCTCCTGATGGGTGCTGGTTGGCGCCTTGCATGGCAGCTCCCTCCATCAGTGTGTGAATGTGTGTGTGAATGGGTAAATGTGGAAGTAGTGTCAAAGCGCTTTGAGTACCTTGAAGGTAGAAAAGCGCTATACAAGTACAACCCATTTAATTCCAACCCTTAATGCTGAGTGCCAAGCAGGGAGGTAATGGGTCACATTTTTTATAGTCTTTGGTATGACTCGGCCGGGATTTGAACTCACGACACTCTAACCACTAGGCCACTGAGTAGGTTATAACTATTGAATACGATTAAAACATATTTGGAGGGTTTGTACGGGTGCGTAAAAACCTTGAAAATGCTTGGATTTTTAGGGCTGGGCGATGTGGCCTTTTTTTAATATCTCAACATTTTTTAGGCCGTATCACAATACACGATATATATCTCCATATTTTGCCTTAGTCTTGAATTAAAGGCCTACTGAAACCTACCACTACCGACCACGCAGTCTGATAGTTTATATATCAATGATGAAATACTAACATTGCAACACATGCCAATACGGTCGGATTAGTTTACTAAATTGCTATTTTAAATTTCGCACAAATTATCCTGCTGAAAACGTCGCGGTATGATGATGCGTGACGTCACGGATTTTAGCGGACATGTTGTTCCAGCCCCGATCCCAGCTAGAAGTCGTCTGTTTTAATCGCATAATTTTACAGTATTCTGGACCACTGTGTTGCTGAATCTTTTGCAATTTGTTCAATTAATAATGGAGACGTCAAAGAAGAAAGATGTAGGTGGGCAGCGGTGTAATGCGGCCGCCTTTAGCAACACAAACACAGCCGGTGTTTCCTTGTTTTCATTCCCGAAAGATGACAATGAAGCTTTACTGTAGAACAGAGCGGTCAAGCGAACATGGTTCCCTACCACATATCAAACGAAAGGTTTCGGTGAGAAAATTGTGGTAATAAGTCGGCTCTTACCGTAGACATGATCGGATAGCTTGCGTTGTTTCTCGTGCACCTGTCAAAGCGGCAGCTGCGGACTCTTTTGCCTCCTCCGACCGGCCGCCCCCGGACGTGGGATGCTTCCACCGTGGAGAAGGGGGGAAAAAAAGCTCAGCCTGGCCCCAACGGCTACCTTCGCTTCGCCTCGTCGAGAAACGTGGCTACCCTCAGAGACACTGGCGGTTACCACACCCGTGGCCACACCCCTCCAACGTTCACGTACCTTAAAATCTCACCAAAACATTAGTAACACAATAAGCAGATAAGGGATTTTCCAGAATTATCCTAGTAAATGTGTCTAAGAACATCTGAATCGCTCCCACTGCCCTCTCCTTTTTTTTCCCCCCTAGTCCTTCACTCTAACTTTCCTCATCCACGAATCTTTCATCCTCGCTCAAATTAATGGAGGAATCGTCGCTTTCTCGGTTTGAAACGCTCTCGCTGCTGGTGGCCATGATTGTAAACAATGTTCAGATGTGAGGAGCTCCACAACCCGTGACGCCACGCGCACATTGTCTGCTACTTCCGGTACAGGCAAAGCTTTTTTATTAGCAATCAAAAGTAAATAAGAAAATCTCATTTCAGTAGGCCTTTAACTATTAAATATGATCAAAACATATTTGCAGGGTTCGTACGGGTGCGTAAAAACCTTGAAAATGCTTGGATTTTTAATGTTGCATTTAGGGCTGGGCGATATGGCCTTTTTTTTAATATCTTGATATTTTTAGGCCGTATCGTGATACACGATATAAAACGTTGTTCATACTGCATTAATATATGCTCATTTTATACTTTCATGTAGAGAGGGAAATCACAACTATGTAAGGCTGGGCGATATATCGATATACGCGATATAGCTCGGGTTTGTCTTTGTGCGATATACAAAATAAATATATTGTCATATTCGAGTATATATTCTCACGCAATTGCTTTTAGCTTCGGGCATTACACTACAGGCTCTTCCCAGTCTTTCCTGTCTCTCTTTCTCACAGACAGAAAGCGCAGCATACATTAATGCAGTATGAACAAGAATGTTTTAATGTAGACACATAGAATCATCTTACCGCTGTGATTATATGCATCAAGTGTTACTTCAAGGCTAAGGCAAAATATCGAGATATATATCGTGTATCGCGATATAGCCTAAAAATATTGAGATATTTAAAAAAAAAAGCCCATATCGGCCAGCCCTACAACTAAGTCAATTGACCAAAAGTGTATTTATTAAACAGTGGCACAAACATTCATGTCATTTCCAAAACAGAAAGTGCAAGATTGTCAGAGACATTTTAAAACAAGCTATTAGTGCACTTTTGTGCATGATGTCACTAAGAAGACATATCAATCAATCAATCAATCAATCAATGTTTACTTATATAGCCCTAAATCACTAGTGTCTCAAAGGGCTGCACAAACCACTACGACATATCAAAACAACACTAAAATAAAGTGCACTTTTTGTACAGAATGCCACTACAATAGTTTAGAACAAATAAAGTGCACTTTTGTGCATGATGTCACACAAGATATTTCAATAAGTGTCAAAGTGGGGGGGTTGGGTTGCTATCAGCATACTTCAGTCATCAACAATTATATCATCTGAGAAATGAACATTGTAACAGTGTAGGTCTCACTTTGTAGGATATGTACAGCATATGTGCATCAGTCAACGTCGTTTAAATGAACATTGGATTGAAAATGACAAATACAAAAGTTTGGGTAAAACGTGGACCTAATCCACGTGTAACCTGCTGCAAAGTATGCAAAAAGGAAATCCAGCTTTTCGCAATGGGAGAGTCAGCTCTCTCGAGTTATGTGAAAGGTAAACCACAGAGATGACTCGCCCTACAAGTTAACGAACGTTAGCTAAAGTTTTGTTTTCTAACCTTTTGGTGCAGGCTAGACCTAAACTGTGAGATCAGCGCTAGATTATATGTTAATTAAGGACAGTTATTGCGAGCTATGAAAGGGAAAAAAGCGAGCGTTTTTCAATGATAAATTATAATGTTAAGAACTTCACTCAACAAAAAATAGATTTGTTATCATAGCCACAGTTATAAGGCTAGAAATGCTTAATGACAGGTGGAACAGTTTTGTTAATAAGTAAAATTGACATTTTGAGGGTGCGTGTATTTATATCATATTATGCAGTTTACAGGCACAAATACGGTGTGAATCAATCTGTGCGGTTCGATGTCATTGAGTGCTGTAAGCAAGAAAAAGACCAAAAACAACACAATTGGAGATAGATTTGCAGGCACCAATGACATTGAATAGTCTACAACAACACTGCTTCATTTTCTATGTCCCGTTCAGTTAATGATAACTGCTGGTTCAAAGTTAGGCTTAGGTTTTAGCAGATTTTTCGTATTTTTCCTACAGACAGCATTTGGAAACTCAAAACAGCAAGGCTATGGATTGATTCACACTGTTTTTTTGCCATTGGAGGGAAAAATTGAAAAATTGATCTTGAAAGTCCTTAAAAAGGGCTTGAATTTGCCAAGGGAAAAGGTGTACGAACCCTGTATTTGGTTATGTGCGGAACACACCTTTCACCGCTTTTTCACATGATGAATACCGTACTTTCTGGGCTATAGAGCGCACCGGTTTATAAGCCGCACCCACTCAATTTTAGAAGACATAAATATGTTTACGTATGTTAGCTGCAGCAGGTACATTACTATACAAAATAGTTTGTAAATGTTTATTTACATACCTTAATTGTTTCCTAAAGCTGTCTGTAAAATGGCTCATCAAACAAAACAGAAGTCATCGTCATGGACCCACTAGCTGCGGAAGCTAGCTGTCCAATCAGCTGAACCGACTCAATAACTCCACGGTGAAGTTTTGGTGAATATACGAAACTGAAATAATGCAAAAAAAATGTCATTAGAAGTTAATAATACCAACACAAACACTTGTAAAGGTGTTAGCATATTTGCTAATGCTAACATGGCTAGCTTCATTGTATTATGATAGCACGTACAAATATGCACGCAAACACTCCTACAGACATTGCACATGGGACGGTTTAGGGAATAGGAATTGTTTTAGTTATATTCCATCCATCCATCCATCATCTTCCGCTTATCCGAGGTCGGGTCGCGGGGGCAGCAGCCTAAGCAGGGAAGCCCAGACTTCCCTATCTCCAGCCACTTCGTCTAGCTCTTCCCGGAGGATCCCGAGGCGTTCCCAGGCCAGCCGGGAGACATAGTCTTTCCAACGTGTCCTGGGTCTTCCCCGTGGCCTCCTACCAGCTGGACGTGCCCTAAACACATCCCTAGGGAGGCGTTCGGGTGGCATCCTGACCAGATGCCCGAACCACCTCATCTGGCTCCTCTCGATGTGGAGGAGCAGCGGCTTTACGTTGAGCTCCTCCCGGATGGCAGAGCTTCTCACCCTATCTCTAAGGGAGAGCCCCGCCACCCGGCGGAGGAAACTCATTTCGGCCGCTTGTACCCGTGTTTTAGTTATATTGTAAAACTTAAAAACTTTGCTTGGAGTTATGAATGAAGAATCCACATGGCTAGAAGACACTTGTACTTCCGGTTCAAAGGAAATGCTGTAGACGTTAACCCCGCAGCACCTGCTGTCAGTCAACTCATCCAAAAGATGGTGCTGTGGCACAAACAATAACGGACCTTTTCAGTGTCTCTGTCGGTGTTGAAAACTATTTGTTGAAAGCAAAATCCCCACCTAGTACCAACCTTGTCACGTCCGTTGTGTCCTGAGCAAGACACTTCACCCTTGCTCCTGATGGGTGCTGGTTAGCGCCTTGCATGGCAGCTCTCTCCATCAGTGTGTGAATGTGTGTGTGAATGGGTGAATGTGGAAGTAGTGTCAAAGCGCTTTGAGTACCTTGAAGGTAGAAAAGCGCTATACAAGTACAACCCATTTATTTATTTATTTATGTTGCCGAAGTTAGGAACAGTAATTAAACTTTTATATTTGATGTTCTCAACCGATGATCAGGCATTGCAATCAAAGAGTCCGCAAAAGTTGGCGACCAGGCACAGCGCAGGATGATGAAGGGCGTTGATGATCTGGATTTCTTCATTGGAGATGAAGCCATCGATAAACCGTCATATGCAACAAAGGTGAGCTGTCCTTATTGCTACGCGTAACATGATTGCCCACCGACATCAGCAGGAAATTGACGCGCTTTTATCTTTCCTAGTGGCCAATCCGTCATGGAATAGTAGAAGATTGGGACCTGATGGAGAGGTTCATGGAGCAGGTCATCTTCAAGTATCTGCGGGCAGAACCTGAAGATCATTACTTCCTCTTGGTAGAATCTCAATTTCCTATATTAAGCATAGGCCTGAACCAATAAAACAATATCAATATGTATCGCAATAGACTCGCATATCCCATATCGTGATACAGTTTTCAGCCATATCACCCAGCCCAAATGTATCGAGGGTATACCAACATGTGTTTTGTGTCTCGCCCTACAGACGGAGCCGCCATTAAACACACCAGAAAACAGAGAGTACACGGCAGAGATCATGTTTGAGTCCTTCAACGTCCCCGGTCTCTACATCGCCGTTCAGGTTATTGCTTTTTGAGATTATATTTCGAGCCTGACTCTAATTGATACAGATTGTAAATTATAATATTGATTGTGGTCCCCAGGCTGTCCTGGCGCTAGCAGCCTCCTGGACGTCCCGACAGGTGGGCGAGCGGACTTTGACCGGGACGGTGATTGACAGCGGCGATGGCGTTACACACGTCATCCCAGTGGTGCGTTGACTGGTCATGTCCTTGACTGGTTTCACTTAGTTTCCGCTCTTATTCTATTTCCCTGTTTGCAGGCGGAGGGCTACGTCATCGGCAGCTGTATCAAACACATCCCCATCGCCGGTCGTGACATTACCTACTTTATCCAGCAGCTGCTGAGAGAACGAGAAGTGGGAATCCCGCCTGAGCAGTCGCTGGAGACGGCTAAAGCTGTCAAGGTCGGTTTTACTTCCTCAAAATTACATGGGTAGCAGACAGAGGTGGGTAGTAACGCGCTACTTGAGTAACTTTTGGGATAAATTGTACTTCCAAGAGTAGTTTTAATGCAACATACCTTTACTTTTATTTGAGTATATTTATAGAGAAGAAACGTTACTTTTACTCCGCTCCATTTATCTACATTCAGCTCGCTACTCGCTTCTGATTTTTATCGATCTGTTAATGAACGCTTTGTTTGTTTTGGTTTGTCAGACAGACCTTCATAGTAGGATCCATCACATGCCTGCATTTTACCAATCAAATGCAGTCACTGGTGACGTTTGACTCCATTTCACCAATCAAACATAGCCAGGCGGTCACATGATTAACTGGACACTTTATTTTTTTATAAACCTTTATTTATAAATTTCAACATTAACAAACAATTGAAAATAATAATCTAAGTAAGTACAAAAATAGTACAAAACATAAAAACCATACAAAACAGCGCCAGGGGGTTGTAAATTCAAAGTAACTAAAATAGAATGCAAAAATATATATATATATAATAAAGTGCAAGGCCATAGGCTCACTCAATCTCAGTAAATAACTTGAATTTGGAACACAGCATCATCGTTTTCACACCTTTTTGGTTGTTAGAGGTAGAGTGTTTTAATATAGAGTTTTAAATCTTTTTCAAAGGCACAAAAAACAGGTCGGGTATTGAGAAACTTACATTTATGAATATAAAACTTAGCAAATAGTATAATGAGATTGCAAAGGTAAAATTCATTTTCAATTTTTTTTCAATACAGTGTAAAACCATCCATCCATTTCCTACCGCTTATTCCCTTTTGGGGTGACGGGGGGCGCTGGCGCCTATCTCAGCTACTATCGGGCGAAAGGCGGGGTACCAAATATATATTATTTAATATCTATTTTTATTTCAGTTGCTTAAGAGATATTCCTGGCTCTGAATTTGTTCGTTGCTATTTTTATGTTTTTGTGCATTACTTGTTGCAGTCATCATTAAACAAACAGGTTACTCATCAGTTACTCATTACTTAAGTATTTTTTTCACAACATACTTTTTACTTTTACTCAAGTAAATATTTGGGTGACTACTCCTTACTTTACTTGAGTAATACATCTCTAAAGTAACAGTACTCTTACTTGAGTACAATTTCTGGCTACTCTACCCACCTCTGGTGGCAGATAATGTCATTCATTGCTTAGGGCGTCCACAAGAGGGCAGTAGAGCTACAGCCTTTGCAATAAAGAGAAAGCTGAACATTATCCACTTCCTTGTGCATTGTTGTCACTGCAGGAACGCTACAGCTATGTTTGCCCTGACCTAGTCAAGGAATTCAACAAGTACGACACAGACGGGTCCAAGTGGATCAAGCAGTACACAGGCGTCAACGCCATCACCAAGAAAGAGTTCCAGATAGATGTCGGCTATGAGCGCTTCTTGGGGCCGGAGATTTTCTTCCACCCTGAGGTGCTAGCACTTCTATTTGAGAAGCAGTTGCATTCCCCCCAAATGACAACGTTTTAAACCACTTTCCTTTTGTGCAGTTTGCCAATCCAGATTTCACCCAGCCCATCTCCGAGGTGGTAGATGAGGTGATCCAGAACTGCCCTATTGATGTCCGTCGTCCGCTCTACAAGGTGTGGGAAGGCACCGCAAGCAGATGACGTGCGTGTGCGTTTTCCTAATTTGTCAATTGTGCCGCAGAACATTGTGCTCTCCGGGGGATCGACTATGTTCCGAGACTTTGGCAGGCGTATGCAGAGGGATCTTAAGCGGACAGTGGACGCACGGCTGAAAATCAGTGAGGAGCTGAGCGGTGGCAAGTTGAAGGTAAGACACAACTAAAGTCCTACTGAAATTAGATTTTCTTATTTAAACGGGGAAAGCAGGTCCATTCTATGTGTCATACCTGATAATTTCGCGATATTGCAATATTTTTGCTGAAAGGATTTAGTAGAGAACATCGACGATAAAGTTAGCAACTTTTGGTCGCTAATAAAAAAGCCTTGCCTGTACCGGAAGTAGCAGAAGATGTGCGCGTGACGTCCGGATTGTAGAGCTCCTCACACCCTCACATAGTTTACAATCATAGCCACCAGCAGCTATAGCGATTCGGACCGAGAAAGCGACAATTTCCCCATTAATTTGAGCTAGGATGAAAGATTCGTGGATGAGGATAATGAGAGTGAAAGACTAGAAAAAGAAAAAAAGGCGAGGGCAGTGAGAGCGATTCAGATGTTATTAGACACAATTACTAGGATAATTCTGGAAAATCCATTATCTGCCTATTGTGTTACTAGTGTTTTAGTGAGATTATATAGTACCTGAAAGTTGGAGGGGTGTGGCCACGGGTGTGGTGATCGCCAGTCTCTCTGAAGGAAGCCATGCAGCTGCAGCAGGACGCAAGCTCCGCTGATGTCTCCGGTAAGAGACAACCTATTCCCACAATTTTCTCACCGAAACCTGCCGGTTGACATGTTCGCTTGACCGCTCTGTTCCATAGTAAAGCTTCACCTTTGGGAATTTCAAACAAGGAAACACCGGCTGTGTTTGTCTTGCTAAAGGCAGCTGCAGTGCACCGCTTCCCACCTACATCTTTCTACTTTGAACTTCTCCATTATTCATTGAACAAATTGCAAAAGATTCAGCAACACAGATGTCCAGAATACTGTGTAATTATGCGATTAAAGCAGACTACTAATAGCTAGGATCGGGCTGGAAAAAAATGTCCACTACAACCCGACACGTCACGCACACGCGTCATCATTCCGTGACGTTTTCAACACGAAACTTTGCGGGAAATTTAAAATTGCAATTTAGTAAACTAACCCGCCGTATTGGCATGTGTTGCAATGTTAATATTTCACCATTGATGTATAAACTATCAGACTGCGTGGTCGGTAGTAGTGGGTTTCAGTAGGCCTTTAACATCAATACTCAATCAATCAATCAATGTTTATTTATATAGCCCTAAATCACAAGTGTCTCAAAGGGCTGCACCAACCACAACGACATCCTCGGTACAGAGCCCACATAAGGGCAAGTAAAAACTCACACCCAGTGGTACGTCGCTCAAATGTTTTGTCTCATCAAATTGAACGCAGGCTGTGAAGTTTTAATACGCTGAGTTGTCAGAGGCACAAAGATTGTGAATTAGATGTGAGAGATATCACTCCTGTTTATTTTTGTTGGCCAAACTGTTGCAATGAACCACATGTTGTTGTTTGAGAAGAACAAAGCTTGTTTATTTATCTTCTTTAGCCAAACTGCTTTGTTTTATATTAATATCAAAAAGTAAACAACATGTTTTGTACATTAATTGTGTGGTTATTTTCAGTTCACAAAGTTATTACTTTAAAAACCATTCATGTGACAGCATTTTATTCATGTTTTATGGTGTATTGTTAGTTCCTATATGACATATTTTTGCTCAAAGTCTTAATGGATCTGTCCCGATACAATATGTACATACATTTATTTCATGTAAAATTACATAACTAAAAAAAAAATACTACTCCCATCAAAATGAAAACTACAGATAAAGGCGTGATGCAGTGAGAAAAAGCTGACACCATGATATTATTAATAAAAAAACACAAATATTTGTCTTTAAATATATGGCTAGTACTTGTTTATAGTCGTTTTATTAGACATTACATATTACATGATAGCGTTGCGTTCAAGCACCACCCCAACACAGTTTTAAATAATATAATGAATAATCATGGTTAATAATTGTGATTTCAATATTGATCAAAATAATTTTGATTATTATTTTGGCCATAATCATCCAGCCCTATGTGTTGGACTAGATTTCATATATGAACACAATTTTTATCTATATGGACAAAACTTGTATGGCCATTAGGTGCTATCTTGCAAAATTCTTGTGTTCCCTTTTGTTTAGCACATATGTCCATAAGGTGCTATCTTGCACAATTTTCACATTTATTTTTTATTATTTTTTTATTTTGTTTCTGCCATGTTACTTTGTTTATAATGCTTGTGGTGCTTTCATATGCACATTTAATTTTACTGGCGGTCCATGAAACAATGTGTTTATCTACAATAATGTTTCTTCTGCAAAGGATATCATTTTGAATGTATTAAAAAAAAAAAAAATTAAAACTTGGTTAAATGATTTAATTATAAATACTTTTTGAAATTTTTGAGCACATTTAAAAATACCATAATTATAATAACCGTGATAAGAAATGTTAACACCGTGACATCCCTAGTACATATTTATTGTGTATATATAAATATGATATTGATATAATGGATGTATAATTAATGTGTTAACATAATTGGATTTTAAGAGTATGTGAAAGTTTGACTCCTACCTCGTTTACTTTAGTGACAATCTCCTTAAAGTTTTGTAATCAATCAGAAATATCAAGCAACTAAAAGTTGCCAAACAGGATAAGTGTTTTGCATGTTTCCCATTTCCCATGCCAAATTTAAAATCCAAATTTAAGTGACAAATTAACAACAAATGATTAAATTAGATATGAAGTAAAATATATAATAACCAAAAGCGTTATTTAAAAGAAAAGACGTCAGATTAAAAAAAAAGACTGCCAAATTTGATATAAAAATTAAAATGACAGCGAAAAACTAACAAGAAATAATAATAAATAACAGTGCTATGTTTAATAAAAAACAAATGTTGAAAGTCAAATAAAAAATTGTTCTTCAGTGCCATATTTTAGTTAAAAATACAAAACTGACAGTGCTGACTTAACATAAAAGAATAAAATTTCCCCCCCAGAAATAAAAATCTATGAATGTCAGTGCCAAGTTAAAAAAAATATGACCGTGCTAAATAAAAAATACATTATGGTATCCAATTAAAAAAAATAAATGACCATGCCTAATTAAAAAATATATGGAGAATTATAGCACCCATAAAAAATGTATTACAAGAAATGACTGTGCCAAATTAAAAAAAAAATAAGGTAAAGCTTCTTTAAGTACTGCTTCTTTTTGATCAAATTGATGATGGCCAAATTTAAAATAAAAACTGAAATGACAGGTGCAAATTAACAAAAGAAAAATAAATACAGCATTAAATAAAATAAATGACAGCGCCATATTAAAAAAAATAAAAAAATAAATAACATTGCCAAATTTGAACAAATCAAGAAATAAATTACTGAAACAAAAAATATACCTATCTCAAATTAAAATGTAAAAGACAACACCAAATGTGTATGGTGGTCTAAAAGTAATAATGGTGTACCGCCACAAGTAAATGTTTTGTAAACCCTTTTAAACTTTTCTTCCACACTTTAGTAAGCAACTTTTGCATCACAATTATATTAGTCAAGCGTATGCAGGAGGTGTACTGTGTCCTAATGATCCCGATTCGGTTCGGTTCTATTTTAGAGTTCTAGCTGTTTTT